>NC_048226.1:28515576-28516247 GCF_002007445.2 Ailuropoda melanoleuca
AACCAAAAGTTTTAAACGCCTAATCTCAGAGCTTTAAGATAACCTTCATATATTCTCTGCTTTGGGATACAATACAAAAAAAATTCTTCCTAACATAATAAGAAAATTCACAGAAGTTTCAAATTAGACTCCATCCTCCTCTTTTTATTTTACATTAATTGGGCAAGAGTGGTAATAGACACAGCTAATAAATCAAAAAGGATACTAACCCAAGCTTCCTTCAGGGACTCCCTGCCATCATTAGAACAAAGTTCTGACTCTGTAGCCTGGTAAATAATGCCCTTAATATTTAAAACCCAACAATCCTTTCCAACCTGATCCTTCACACCACCACTTTCCACCTCCTGATTCATCAACTGTTTCTACTGCATACCTAGAGATACCCAGTGTTTAACAACCTCTCATACCTCCACCATAGCTCAATGCATTTTTTTTTCATAGAACTCTTTCTTTGCCTGCATGGCTATGTTAAGCTCACATTCTTCTCTTAGAAATAATCTCCTGGGGGCACCTGGGTGGCACAGCGGTTGAGCGTCTGCCTTCGGCTCAGGGCGTGATCCCGGCGTTATAGGATCAAGCCCCACATCAGGCTCCTCCGCTATGAGCCTGCTTCTTCCTCTCCCACTCCCCCTGCTTGTGTTCCCTCTCTCGCTGGCTGTCTCTATCTCTGT
>NC_048226.1:28516264-28543087 GCF_002007445.2 Ailuropoda melanoleuca
AAAAAAAAAAAAAAAAAAAGAAAGAATCTCCTGACATCCTCCCTCTTGGACCATGAAACACATTCCTCCCTAACCCACATCAAGTCTGAATTAGGCTCCCTTTATTTCCCCTCTCTATGGTAAAATAGAGGGCATTATCAATTTCCAAACAAGTGAATGCCTGTCACATTATAGGTGCTAAAATGATCACGAGCTCCCACTTCTGTGTTCTCTCTATAGGACAGTATTCAATCTACTCCATTAGGGAGATATACAGCTGGGGGTTTTCCTTCTTTTATTTTGATTTGTTGTCTAACAATCTTCAGTATTCTTCCTATTAACCTAACAGTTTTAAGTACATTTAGAATATGGCTACTAACTTCTTGAAAAGGAATCCAACCAAGATTAAATACAAATAAAGTTTTTCCATATAGGGTTCAATGGATCAATCTCACCAAAAAAAATGAACTTTTATGAATATTCATAATGCTCCTAAAATAAAGGAAAAAGAACTTCACTTAAAATGGTCATTGTAAATATTTGGAAAATGTATTCATACAACAGCTTACGAGTGATCAAGCAGTTGAAATACAAAATCAGTTTATTTCATTAATATCTGCCTTGAAAAGAAATATCAGAATCAAAATTTGCAACATCCGATTCCACATTCTCTTGGTCTTTTTAGAAGCGGGATAAGTGTTAAAAGATACATTAAAATCTGATAACCACACTGTTCAGAACCGTTCAAAACTTTCTCTCATAGGGATTCAGATTGGAAGCTGCACGGCATCCTGATGCCATTAATGTAAAAGAGGCACAAAGGAAGCTTTGAGCAAAACACCATCCAGTTAGAGCCTCAAACTGGTCACAAACCCCAAATCTGTTGCAACCCCATATACAATACACGTTTTTATAATACTAGGTTGAGGGATTTTACCAAATGAATGGTTTAATAAGAGCACAAAAATGTGACCTAAAATAAAACACTCATATGGTATTAAGAACTTTGGCCAATCTATTTAACCTTTTCTATTTCTTAAGCTCTAAAATGTAGTTGTAAAATTACTATTTTAAAATGTTTTCTAAGCCACTTGGTACACCTTATGTCAGTTACTCCTGCTCTAAAACAGAAGTACTCACTGAGGGGAAACATACTTAGAATTAAACACTATAAAGCATAGATTGCAAATAAAAACATTAGTCAACTTGGATCAGAAGGTTAAATTCTAACAAAATGGCTCATAATAAAGATATGTCAGTAAACTCATACTAATTAAAATACAGAAAATATTTACCTGAGGGGGTTATGGAATTTTAAAAATAAATGAAGTATTCTAAAGATCAGAGTGAAGGAAAGCACAATCTAACTGGAATTGAAATTCGGTAGAGGAAAAAAAAAAAAAGCTCAAAAGAGTATTATATTTTGGCCCTTTATCTTCACTCTTCCCCTGTTGCCTGCTGCCTATTTTAGATGTTACCATGCAGAGGAAAGAGCAACAATGCCATTTCCCCTCCAAAGGCAATCAGGTTTTGGCAAACTTAAGGCAGTATATCAGTTAAAAATAGAAACTCAACCCAAAATGTGATCTGGCAAATAACTACTTGAGTACTGAGTAGTAGTTCCTCTCTTGAATGGTACTGAATTTTCCATTTATCACTTTAAAATGTACAAAGAAAACTAAAATATGCACATGTAGTTGAACAAATAATAGCTTCTAAATTAATAATATATTATGCAAGACTCTCGTAAGCATTCAGTGAGAGCAAAATCTTGGAAAAAGAACTCCTTGTGAGAGCGGTTCTTAGTAGTCTGTGATATTTCAAACCACTGCTTTTATTTTTATATAAACACTATTGTGACTCCTCTAAGTTAGCAGCCAATTTTGCCAGAAGCTTAAACACAGCTGTTTTCATCACGCGAGTGCCTTCTTCACTGGACCCTCCACCACTGGTCACTTCTTCACTGGACCAGCATCAAAAGCCTCAAACTAAGTCTACATAAATAAAGTTTTATTGAAACACAGTCATGCCCATAGAGTTACATTTCTATGGCTTTGTAGTCTACACTGGCAGAGTTGAAGAGCTGTGACAGAGATCATATGGTCCACAAAACCTAAAATATTTACTATTTGGCCGTTTACAGAAAAAAATTACCAACACCAAGACTTTTTCAAAATAAAATGGATAAAATTACTTCACCATTATCTCCACTGTTCAGCTAACTACAAATGAAGGCGACAGAACTTCTTAGAACTTCTTAAATGCAATTAACTTTTTAGAATTATACTACTTGGAACCCATGTATAAGATACTTTTCTGAAATACTGAACAAAGCAGAGTTGACTCAGCAACTCAAATGAAGCTAAAACCTTCTCAAACTCAAAATGCAAAATGTCTACACCCAGCACCACCCTTACTCATATTATTCAGCCTTAAGTATGGTAATGTAATAAGAAGGTTGAATAATGACAGAGACCTATTTGTGTACCATTATTTACACTAAAGAATTTTCAAGAGAAAAAAACAAAAGTGGCTATGGGTAGCTGAAATGAATGTAATCTAAAGTTTTGTAAATAAGTAACAATTGATGTTATATTTTCAATGTTTTTTCACGGTAAAGCCATTTTTAAATTTTCAAGTGAAAAATACAAGAGCTAAACTCCAGATTAAAATGTCATATACCTAGATATTCAGTTAAATATTTGGTGAATAAAGTAAGAGTTTTGTGGACGCTCAGGTTATTACCTTCATTAAAATTGTGTGTTACAATTTTCACTCTCCTCCATTAACAAGGTAGATCTAGCAAAAAAGAAGTCTTTTATAACCCAAGGCTGACGTCATAGAAACTGGGAAGTGGGTACCAATGGTGGGTCAGTCTGCAGAGGAGATGGAAAAAAAATAATAATAATATATATATATATATATCAAATCGCATCACAGTGTATGAAAACAGTTCACAGAGAGCCCTGAAGCCTGAAAGGCCCAAATATAAAAAAGAGGGAGAGACAGTCAAATCATTTTATCCTGGTGACAGGAGGCATTCAAATGCTAGATGAGCCTTGATCTTCCAACACCAAAGCCCTCCTGAAGTCAATGCCCAGAGAATAATTAACAGCATTTAGAATTTCCGAAGGACTGGACTTAGAGCACTATACAATTGACCTTAGAACAATGAAGGGGTTAAGGGTGCCCACCCCCACCCACCTGCAGTCAAAAATCCAGGTATAACATAAATCCCCCAAAACTTTACTATTAACCTACTGTTGACCAGAAGACTTACCAATGACAAAGTCAATTAACACATACTTTGTATATTATATACTGTATTCTTACAATAAAGTATGCTAGATAAAAAATGTTAAGAAAATCTTAAGAAAGATTGGGGTGACTGGATGGCTCAGTCTATTAAGTGGCTGCGTTTGGCTCAGGTCATGGTCCCACGGTCCTGGGATGGAGCACCACATCGGGCTTCTTGCTCAGTGGGGAGCCTGCTTCTCCCTCTTCCTCTGCTCCTCCCCCTGCTTGTGCTTGCTCTCTCTATCTCAAATGAATAAATGAAAACTTTCACAAAAAAAAAAAAAGAAAAGAAAAAGAAAATCATAAGAAAGAGAAAATATATTTACAGTGCTATTCTGTAATGAGAAAAAAAACCCCATACAAGTGGACCCATGCAATTCAAATCCATATTGTTCAAGGGTCAACTGTACACAGATGAGGAAGGAACCTAGACTTCAGAATGAGTCAGAAAGACCTAGTTTGAATCATGACTCTAGCACCTGCTTCATATGTGATGCAAGTTATTTAACCTCTCTTAGCCAACAGTCTCTTCATGAGGATAATGATGGTACCGCTTTCACAGGATTATTATGAGGATTAAAGGAGATATCAGAGGAGGACCTGATCCCTGGCATGTAAAAAATAATTAATAAATTCACAGTAGCAGCTACACAGATAAGGAATCACAGGCCAGGCATCTATTCCTCAGCAAACCTATTAGATATGTGCTATGATTATAACTTGTCCAAGGTCACAAAGGGAGCAAGTGGCAGAGCCAGATGTGTGTGGATCCAGGTGGTACACGCTCCAGCATCCAGGTTCTCAACTACCTCATTATCTGTTGCTGCTATTATTAGAATGAGCATCTCAGATAACCCTAAGAATGGCTCTGTGTACACAAAGTGTTTAAAGCCCTTTTTCATCAACATCTGAATTTTAATAGATTTCTAATTTAGAAACAATCCTGCTCTGTTACTAAAATGCGGTTGGCAGCACAAAACTAATAACACTATTGCCAAAATTCATTATCTGTTTAGGTCACTTAACTTCAGTCAGAGAAAAAAAAAAAATTCCAAACTCGAGAACATGTAAGCTGGCTTCGAGAGAACAGAAAAGGCTATGGGACAAACACCCCTTTCTCTAAGAAAACAGCTCAGAAGCGATTTGGGTGGCACCACAAAATCAGAAGTTCAGAACTGGGAGGATCCTCAGTCTAACTCTCTTAAGCTACAGAGTAGAAACCAAAGCCAAGAGAGAAGCGTGGCTTTCCCCACGTCCCACATATCATCGTCCATCATGTTAGGCCATTTGCAGAAAGAGGTTTCCACTACACCACTCTGTTTGATTCCTACTGAACTGCAAATTCAATGCCTCATTGATGTAATACTTCAACTGCAAAGATATGTATAGGTTATTGCACAACAGAAATATGTTGGAGAAGAAATCTTTTACCAAAGATCTTTAAACAATCCATCTGAACAAAACATAGTCAACTTGTTGACTAAACAAATTCAGACATATAAATTTACTAATGCTCCTGATGTGCTTCTGAACTGTTTCAGCGTTCTCAACATAGAGTAAATCTCAAACAGAAATTATCCCCTCCCTTTTAATATTCCCCACAAGAAAACTGCCATTAAGGACTGACTACATTCCTGATAATCTTTTTTACAAATACATTTGCTCCCTTAAATTAATAAATTATAAAATTCATTCTTTCTAAAAAAAAAAATACATCAACACACTTTTAAAATAGTGAAAGATCATACACTTTGTCATCCCCTCAGATCACTGGATGTTCACTGCCCAGGTGTAAACATAATTAGCTTGTTCCTGAAATAATTTTGTAGGGTAGGAATTCCCTCATCGTGGGTTGCAAATATTTGTCTTCAAACACATCTCACCTTTTGTTTAAGGCAAAACAGATGAGTTTGTTCTTCAAATTCAAAACAGTCATATAAGGGGAAAGTGATTTTATTACTGTTAACAGCTGATGTTTCAACTCCTCTTCTGCAACCCTGGCTAATCCAAACGATCTCTTTTAGCAGAACTGAAACTTACTGTTCCAACAGGAGCCACCTCTCCAGTGACGTACACTAGCCGCAAAACTAAATTGGTTGAATAACTAAAATAAGCGAAACATAAAAGGCACTATCCAGGAAAACATCTTTCAAAAATTATTTGGAGAGCCTTATGGGAATTCTAAAAAAGAAAAGCCACCACCCAAGAAACAATGATCTTTTTCCTTTCTAGCAAAAAAGGAAAAACATTCAAGTAGTAGCGATGAAGAGCAAAGGACAAACCATACATTCCAAATGAAGAACTACCAGATTTGGCAAGACGGGAGACAATGAATCAAGTGACCTCAGCATTTTGGTGCCTGGGCAACTGTGCAGAAGAGGGCCTCCCCGAAAAACCTGCAAGTCTGAGAAGAGCAGTTGATGGGGAAGGGAGGCAAAACAAGTTTATCCTGTGGAAGCAAATGCTAGCAAGTCGGTTTATTTAGTATGTCTTAAGTATATGCAGCCAGTTTATAGGTAAATTGAAGATGCAAAATTTGAGCCTCTTGTATGGGTTTAAACAAGCGAAAATGTTAAAAAAGGCAGGCTTCTTAGGTAAAAGCTAAAGCCTCAGTGACAGATATGACAGGCTAACACACAGCTAATGAAATTCACATCAGACCCAGAAGTATATTCCAGATACCTCCTCCGAAAGTAGTCAGGGTTTACCTCCACACACCCTGCTTAAACAAATTCCAAATAAATAATAAAGTCTCACACTGGGATCTCATTTCCAGAAAGATATAATTTAATTCTAGGGCAACAACTCCAGAAAGCTTATCTGAATCTTCTCTACCTGAATCAAAGAATATCTGCAATTAGCCTTCTCTGAACCATACCTACGTTGAACCCCTACTTAGCTCATATGTCTTTAACAGTTCATCTGAATCATTTTCTTCTGTTAAATACACGTAACATTTCTATGTCTACATTTTCCTTTCCACTAATACTATCTTCACCCTCTCTTCTACATATATTTTTAAGTTGAATTTTGAATCTCCAAGTTAAAATGTGACACTACCAAAAAAAAAAAAAAAAAATCCTCCAACAGGGAAACTGCCTTCTACGAATTGGTTCAATACCAAAAGTGCTTGAATGATACTCTCTGCTTATCTTTTGTAGTTGGCCCACATTTATGGATTCAACCTCTCCATACCTTCTTTCCACCTATTTCCTTTCTTTTACCTAAGCTCTGTATGTTGCCAAATCATTTGTAAATTTCTCCAGGAAAAATTGTGACCCTAATTTGGGGATTCAACTTTATAATTTTGAGAAGAAAAAAGGTATGGAGTGAATTAACTCTCTCACTGTGTTCAGTGCCTAAGTTACACAGCAAATTATTTAAACTTTCTGAGCCTCGGTTTTCTCAATTGTAAAAGGGAGAGATGATACCGCCTATCATGCAGGGATGTTTTTCAAATTAAAGGAAAAGAAATGCAACAAATCTAGGGTAAGTGGTAAACTGGAGGTTATACATAAAAATGTGTATGTTATTATCACCAAACTTATCTCATAGGCCGTTACAGAATTTTGCTACCAAAAAGAACTGAATGTACTTCCTAATTCTGGCCTCAATTCAAGGACAGAATGCAAATCACATTACTGAAATTTTATTGGAGAAGCTACCAAGGGAAGTGTGTAATGAAAATCTGGACTACAATATTTCAGCAGAAAGGAACTAGAAATACAGGACCAGAAAAGCCAACTCTCAAGACTTACTGTGTTCCAGCACCCCTGTATGCCCTTGAAGGTAGTAAAATCTTGACTGCAAAAGGAAGGTTACAACATATTTCAAGCAGAGAGCTGCTACATTCCATTTAGTCTTCCAGTTCCAAGCAGAAATGAGGATTAGTGCAGATTTGTATTTCACTGGCAATGTGAAATATGGAACAATAATGACCACCATGCTGATCAGGACAAATATATTAACTTTACAACCAATATTTGAGACTTACCGCATGCCTGGTACTACGCTAAGTGTTTTGTTTTTATTAACCCTTACAACAATCCTATGGGCTGGACACTTTCATCCCATTTAACAAAACACCTGAAGCTTGGCAAAACTAGGATTCAAACCCAGGTAATAGTGAAAATGTTAAGTACCCAATAACATGTCAACAAGTTACGTGTTGAAAGTAAGATAACAAATATTTTGGCAGTCAGAGCTATTTGGGTATCTGTGTGGGAAATGAAGCATCATATTCATTCAGCGGTATAAGCAAAAGCAGGAAAGAGGTTGAAGAAGAAAGGGTTATATCCCAAAGCAGTAATTCCAAAACTTTCAAATATTAAAAATCATGACACTGTCAAATTGAGCATGGCCTACTTTGGAGATAATTAGAGCTCTCCAGATCAAAGGTTCTCCACCTGTTTTCCATCTGACACATAGTGATGGATGAGGGCCTTAGAAGCTGATGCTATGCGCCATCTAATGCTCAACACACCTCCACCGGCCTCCATACACCTCCACACCCCACCTTTGTGAAATACCCAGAACATCAGCTGTACCTCAGTGCCTTCTCACACTTCTCAGGAAAGCACAGAATAAAAATGAGTTAAAAGACATGAATTGTTTTTCTGCACCAAATAAGTAAATATGAATATTTACAGAGCACTGGTATTATGTACCAGGCATATTCTAAGCTCTTTGCCTATATTAATCCTCAAACCACATTATGAATTAGGTACTATTTTATTCCTGTTTTTACAGATGAGGTATCTGAAACACAAAATAAGTAATCTGCTGCAGATCATATATAAGGGAAATGGCAGTATCAAGATTCCAAAAAAGGAGGTCTGACTGTAGATCCTCAGCTCTTCAACACAACAATAGAACTGCCTCTCAGCTTTCCTGGGACATGACCTAGTGGATGGGAGCCCCGGGGAATTCCAGGAACTCTTTCCATGATGCCATAACCAAAAAGATAAGAGCTTCTGCCTGGGTAGGATACACCCAAAAGGCTCCCTAGGACTATGAGAGTTCACTCCTCCACCAAAATTTTTGTTTAATGTCACAGCGATCTTGGAATCCAGCCTCACAGGCCCAGAAGATGACTTCACTGAAGGCCTCTCTCCTTATCCCTGGGTAAGCACTGCAGTAGGAATCTTCTTAGTAACCCTAACAAATGATAGTGGTTATGAGGTGCTGCTGCTAAGCTACATGGAATCAACAAAGCTTCACATAAAGAATAGGAACACAACCCCTTGCTCTGAAACAAGATCTGTGCATTAAAGATTCACTCAGTCTTCTATGTAGGGTTGTCACATACCATTCATTAAACAGTATTGACTGCAAGTCTGCCATATGCCGGGCACTATTATTCTAAGTGCTGGAATACATCTGTGAACAAGAAGTCCTACAACCATAGAGATTACACTCTAGTGGGATGGAAATATGGATCTATATGGACTTATAAAGGTCCAACCACAAATATAAAAAGAAACAACTATGGGAGAAGAGGTTTTTTCCAGCAGCAAGTAGAAGCTGAAGCTAGAGCTGGTTCACAGTCCTTTGCTCTAACAGAGTAGCTCACATCCAAGAAACTGAAAGAGGGAGGGAAGAATACTACAAACATACTAAAAACTAGTTGTTCAGCTGTAGGTTCTCCAAAAAGTAATAATGTCAGAATATGAAGCATGATGAAGCATTAGAGATACTTTAAACTCCTAGCCTACAGACAGTCTCAGTCTCAGAATGGCCAAATTAATGCCCAAGCACAAAATTATGGTCCAGTATATACCCCTATAATTGCACTTGCCATGTAGCACTGACACTCTCTTATTCTTGTATTCCCCCCTCTGGGCACTGAGAGGCAGGAGGGTCAGGACTGCAGTTCATTTATTTCTGTACCCCCACTATCTAGCATCAGGTCCGTTACAAAGTAGGCACTCAGAAAATGCTTCCTAACTGAACTGAAAACAGCAAGCATCCTCAATATGGTAACAATAAAGATAGGAACCACAGGTGAAAGACACACCAAAAACTACTCATCACAGTTGTTCATTTTGAATGGTTTGGCCAAAGGTTCCTAAGAAACTTAGATAAAAACTTAGATAATGTTAATCCACCTGAAAAAAAAAAAGAAAGAAAGACTACTTATACAAGAAAGTAAAGATAACAAGAGAGCAAAACAACTCAAGGTTTTGGATAAATTATCAGATATACAAGTGCACAGTATTATAGATGTGTTAATACCAATGCAATTCAAGGTCAAGCTCTGCAGCCTTAACTGCTAGGTTATTTTCAACACATGGCCCAAAGACAGACATGCTTCATATATAGGACCTTTACGTACCCCTTCATTCATTCCTACATCTTTATGTCTTTGTCACACTAGGCACAATGCGAGGTGCCTGGGATCTAACAATGAACAGGAAAACACAGGGAACCTACCCTTAGGGATCATCTTCTTTCTGGTTACAGTCATCAAAGATCTGTGTAGCCTAAATATAAGCTGCTTTTTATGATTCTATCTCACTGCAGAAAAACTGTAATCATTTCTGTTCTTCCCAACTACAAGTGGGAGTTCAGTGATGCAACAACAACACAGTTTCAACTGCATTAAATCATATACCTGGAACAATACAACACAATTCAGGCATTTTTAAAAGTTGAAATAATCCAACTAATTAACTAATTTTTGCTTCCTCTCAGTTTTGATAAAAAATTTATTGTGTTTTACTTACTCAGAAAAGAGACTTGAAATCAAATGATCTTTACCATCTCTAGATTTAAAATGGTAAGCTCGTGCAATACAAGTGCAAGAGCACTGCTTTCAATTTTTTTAATGGAATAAACTAAAACTGTGAAAACTCCATGCAAAGGAATACTATGTAGCAGTTTAAAGAATGAGATACAACTGTTTGTACTGACAGGAAAAGATATAATCCATATTGGGTAGAGGACAGAATGCAGATCAACGTATAGAATATGTTAAAAAAAAATACAGACATAAAATAAAACTACACACACACGCACACAAAGAATAAAAGACCTGGAACGACATCAAGCTGACTGCAGTGATTACTATTTATTTACCCCTGGGAGGTAAATAGAGGGAGAGATATGCAGAAGGAATTTGGCTTCTCTATTTATTGCTACACTGTTTCATTTCCCTTGAGATATTATTCATCTGTAACTTGTTTAATTAGGAACATTTTTAAAGAAACCATCTCTAAAACCAGATACATATCCAATATTTAGCATATGGTCCTTAATTCCAAACACTACAAAAGACAAACAAAAATCTTGTTTGAACAATCAGAATAACTGACAGGGTACTTAGACCCAAAAAACACTTTTACAATAAATGGCAAGAACTTAGAAAATTTAAATTCTAAAAGGAGTAGGTCAGAACAAAGAAATCTTACACTTTCAAAATGCATATTCTAAGCCACTGTAACTAAGCTAGATACCATAAACACCGCTTTCATACATACTCTGTAACTCATTTATTATAACTGTGTTTTACATATTAACTGCTCACAATATCCTCAAATTGCAAACTACTATCTCCAAATTAATCATCTTACAAACATGAGCAACTTTTTTTTCTTCCCTAAAGAAAAGTTTTGCTATACACTCCATTTCCTTACCTCCAGAAGTTCAATTTGCTGGCAATTCAAGCAGTGGTTCAACTGTAGCACTAAACCTTAAAAATACCCACCCTTCTTGCTCTCTTAATATTTCCCTGAAATGATACCCAAGGACCAGAAACTGAACTACCACACAAGAGCCAATCTGCACTAGTCACAATATAATTGTTAAGGGTATGAAAAGTACTTATGCAAGTAAAATCATATCCCTTTCTTATGCTTCTTAAAAAAAAAAGCTCAACACAAAAATTGTAGGTCACGGCTCAATTAAATTCCCAAATCAGCTATGAACATACCTTTTTATTTTCCACAGATTATTTGTCATTTGAACTGATATGAAAGATACTGACATGAAAGGACCAAAAGTTAATGCAGAGCATATTGTCAAATGCATGAGCAACAATTTGGTCTACATTAAAGGTGCCAGTTTTACTTTCTTAGGGAGCTTTTGCTGACATGGGTTGGAATATTTAAGGGCCTAATAATAAAAGTTATTCAGAATTAGATTACTATAAATAGTCATGAGATGAACATCTTCTCTAACCAATTATCATTAGTATTTTCTAAGCTAAGAATGAGCAGATGCAAGATACATAAATAGAATTAAAGAAAACGGACAAGCTTTCAATCCTTCTTCCCTTGTGTCTGAACACAACAACAAACAGTAAAATTCAGAATGGAATAGACATAAGCAGAGGATTTTTTTTTTTGTAATAGAATTACTTTTAAAAAAATGCATATCTAGCCTAGACATCAGGGAGAAACATCAAGAAAAAAAACTAAGTTACCTCTTCTCTGCCTTTAATTGAGGTTCACATTTCATTTAATCAATACATCACTCAGTTTTCATTTGGCCAAATGGTCTGCACTGTCATTGCACAGATCTCTTTCATTAACATGTACTATGTTTCTTTTTTATAAATTTATTTGAGTAATCTCTACACCCAACGTAGGACTCAAACTCACAATCCTGAGATCAAGAGCCACATGCTCTTCCAACTGAACCAGCTAGGCGTCCCTGTACTATATTTCTTGATTTCAACAATTTTAACATTTACTGTCATGGGTAGAAAAAGGAAAAAAAAATCGAGTTTGATTTGATTATCTTTCTGTCACTAAATATCCAAAGATACGCATAGGTGTTGGGGGAAGGTAGAAGTGGGGGAACAGAACTACTCCTGGTAGTGTATCATTTAGTTTATGGTGTCCTAGCACACAGACAATATTCAACTGCTTCCTAAAGCTCCTCATCCCCAGGAAACAATGAGGCACACTGCCACGCTGCGCAGGCTGTTTTACATGAGGCTGCTTACTTCATTCATAAGAGATAAAAGGAAGCCACTTTATCAAAAAATATACCCTAAAAAATGGGAAATATCCAAATTTTCAATTGCTACAGATGACTCAGTGAGTGGGCAGTTACAGAAACTCATAGCTGGTGCTAGAAAAAGCTAATGTTTTCATGAGGATCACTTTGAAATGCTGTTCTGGGTGCACATTATTGGCTCTTGCATTATAATTTTGTTTTACTTCCACACTAAGCATTTATGAAGAGCTGGATCCCTTCTGGAGGAAAAAGATGGAATTTCTCCCATCATTACATAAATAAGAAAGCCATTCTTATAGGGGGCAGTTTCTGGTTACCAAACCACAGTGTGGTAATTAAAATACTACTACTTTGCCTCAACAATGTTGACATCCAATAAGCATGCATTAGTGTCTCAGGCTGATTTTTAAGCTGATAAAGATGGACTACAGTGAAAACAGTCCTATCTCACAATAACAACAAAAAAATTATTAACTGTTTATGCTAAACAGGTGAAGATATTTAAGTGCTAGACATCTTTTAAAACAAGATAATTGTAACATTTTTAGAGATATACTTATTTACAGACAAGACAGATCTGGTGAATAAAATAATAATGGTAAGTAAAAATAAAACCACAACACGCACTCCTATTTATTGAGTAAATGGGGAAATATTAATTATTACACTTCTCATATTCCAGTCAAGAAATTAAATAAGAAGAAATAGTACAAACCAAGTAAAAACATAATAGCTTCCACTTGCAGCACTCTCAGTTTAGAAAGTTCTTTAACATATATTCAGACTCTGAATACAATATATATTGGGTGCCAGTGTGTCAAACCCTATATTAAGTCCTGGGGACATAAAGATGTCCCTTTAGTCTCCACTCATCCCATTTGATAATCAAAATCATATTAAGAAAAAAAGGCAGGATTATCTCCATCCTACAGAACAAAATAAAGCTTAGAGATACTAAGGAATTTTTCACATGATCACAAACTAAATTAAAAGCAAAGCTTGTTCTTTACTCTTCTATTATATATTATTTATTCACTAATCTTAGGGATCTTCCTGATCATGCCATGTCTTTCTCATCATGCCACAAATTCATTTTAAAAAGAAAAGATTGATTTTAATTGCTACTGTTTCTTCAGAGTAATGATGAGGATTATGATAAATGTGTATGTATGTGTGTATATAATATACATACTTTGTACACATATATGTAACATGTACATGTGCGTACGTGTTTGTTACACACTTCATAAAAGCACTCTCTACAAGGAAGGATACATTTGTCCTCAGGTCTTAAACCATGAAGTGTACTTGCAAACTCTTAGTTATCCAAAATCTTTGGAATATGGAATTGATCTTATTGACTATCCTGAGAATAGCTACAGGTAAGTATGCACAGTAAACCTTTACATGACTACAAATTTAACATTATTCTCTGACATGAAGGTCAATAAATACAGGAATGTGTCGTTTTATTGAGGCAAAATTTTAAAATTTCATAAGACACCAAAATGAGTGCTCAGTATCCCCAGTGCAACTGGGCTTTGTAGTCTTCTTCTCATACTAACCCACTCTAAAGTACCTGAAAAGTGCTATTTTGTTTTATTTTATGGGAGAAATTATATGCTCCAGGACTGTGCTAATATTAGTTACATGTGACTCCTGAGCACTCGAAATGTGTCTAGTCTGAATTGAGATGTGCTATAAGTAGAAAATATACATCAAAGTTTGAAGACTTAGCAACAAAAAAATTGCAATACATCTCAATAATTTATTATATTGACTATATGTTGCAATGATATTTTAGTTATACTAAGAAAAATGTATCATTATAATTAATTTCCCCCATTTCTTTGTACTCTTAAAAATGTGGCTACTAGGAAATCTGAAATTACATTTGTAGCATGCATTATTTCTATTGAACAGCACCCAGTCCTTAATAGATATGCCTAAGAGATTTGAGATACATTCTTTGAGACTATCAAGGGCCTATTCAACTATCGTACCCCTTATTATTGTCAGTCCTCTATTTGAAAGTGAGCATGGGTTGGTGAAGATGTAAGATATTTTAATGACATAGGAAAATGTCCATAATCAATTATCAGAAAAAAATCAGGATATGAGATTATTAAAAAGTGGAGCCGCTTCAAACATGCATTAAAGAGGTTGTAGTGGTGTCCTAGCACACAGACAATATTCCAATTTAGTTTAACAATATGAAAAAGAGAAAAATACCAATTCCTCTAAAAGCAAAGTATTTCCTATAAGTGAGCATGAGTCTGTCTCCTCGGCCAGTCTCAGCACCTACGTGTCTCTGACAGAATGACCAGCTTACTGTACTGACTATAACTGACACAGAAGCTGTATCTCTACCATACACAGTATGATGTCAACTAGGCATTCTGAAAAATATATATATATGCAGAAAAATGGGGAGAAAGGCACCAAATTATCAGTACAGGTTATCTCTGGTTGGAAGGATAGCAGATTTTCTCCTTTTTTACTTATTCTATATTTTTCCAATTTTCTACATTAAAAATTAACTTTTTTCCTATCATAATAACTTGAAATTTTTAAAGATGTGTAGTTTGATATGTAATAAAGATTTAAAGCTAAAAAGGACAGAGAATTAAAGGAAAGTCATATCGTACAGGACTCAGTCTCCTAGTCAGACAGCCAGTCCATGAAAATGCAGACCACACAGTCCTGCAGAAGATAAGAGAGTATTCATGCAGCTACAAAGCCCAAATTTGCCTTTTACAAAAGAATACAAAACACAACCTTCTCTCAATGACAAGATTTTTTGTTAGACTTTTGGAATATAAAACTGACAACAGAACTACAAGTTGCGTTTATAATAGGATTCAAATTTTATTTGCATATGTTTAATAAAAATATTCATGTGGAGTAAAATCTAAGTTAATAATAAAAGTTCAGCTCCCTGAATTAGGAACCACTCTATTTATAAATTATTTCTATGCTATTGATGGTGCAATTTGTATATTCACTGATGCTATCATTCCACAAGCTACCTTTATATAGAAAAGAGCATATTAAGAAACAAAGTAGGGAAGCCTGGGTTGGTTAAGCATCTGTCTTTGGCTCAGGTTGTGATCCCAGGGTCCTGAAATTGAGTCCTGCATCCGGCCGGCCCCTTGTTCAGCAGGGAGCCTGCCTCTCCCTCTGCCTACTGCTCGCCCTGCCTGTGTGCGAGCTCTCTCTCTCTCTCTCTCTCTCTGACAAATAAATAAATAAATAAATAAATAAATAAATAAATAAATAAATAAAATCTTTAAAAAGAAACAGTAAATTTGATCTTACACTGTATAGAAGAAAAAAAGGTTATCAAACCACAGTATTCTCTTCTGGACCTCTCATCACTCTTATATTATTATACTAACTTCCTCACTGAATTTGGAAACCAACAACCTCTTTTAACTTCGGGACAAATAGCTGAATTAAGATCTGTCAATCTGGGGCGCCTGGGTGGCACAGCGGTTAAGCGTCTGCCTTCGGCTCAGGGCATGATCCCGGCGTTATGGGATCGAGCCCCACATCAGGCTCCTCCGCTATGAGCCTGCTTCTTCCTCTCCCACTCCCCCTGCTTGTGTTCCCTCTCTCACTGGCTGTATCTATCTCTGTCAAATAAATAAATAAAATCTTTAAAAAAAAAGATCTGTCAGTCTACCTGAAATATTTAGTTGTAAGGTTTAACACTGTGAATACAGCCAGTCCTTAATAGGCAAATGCTGAAAAACAGTCTGAGGATATTGCTGTTAACAGAATTTTCAAGTCAAGGAGAGAACTGGCATTAGGAAAATACTTTTTTTTTCTTGCTTCTTCAATGCCTTAAATCTTCTTTCACACTAACTCCCACAATCACTCCTACTTCATACCCAAATAAAATCTATAAAAACTGCTGCACACCTGGGAAGAAGAAGACAGCATTTTCTCAGCATTTGAAATATTCAACTCACTATTCCAAAACATTTAAGAGGTGTACCATGGCATCTTCCCTTGTAGTAACAAAAGTAACTGAATCTGTTTTGAAAAATTATGGGAGGGTGAGGGGGGTTAGATCCTAATTTTAAACAATGAAAAGTGCTCCTGTCATACAAAGGATTTATGAGAAAAATAGTTGTCCTGCTTCTCTACAATCAGTGGAACCAAAGCAGCTCAGGAAGGTAGAGATAGGAGAGTTAAAGGAAAACTTGCGGAATAACCTATAAGTACACTGGGAAGCTAAAATCTTTCACTAATTTTTAAATGTAATATTTCTACCATCCTTTATTTTATCAGCAAACACATGATACTTCCTATGCCCCAAGCATTATTTTAAACACTTTATAAATATTAGTTCATTAAAAACCCTCTGACTTAGGTACTATTGTTATCCCTATTTTACAGATGAAAACACTAAGGCATAGAGAAATAAAGTAACTTTCCCAAGATCACACAGCTAATATGTGGCAGAGATGAGATTCAATCCCAGGCAGTCTAGGTCCAGAATTCATCTCTTAACCATATGCAATGTTAACGCTCAAAAAGTAATACGCTCTTGAAAGCCCATTTCTGGCTCACAGTTAAATATGTTACAAAAATCTGATAAACAAACTAAGAGGGAAAATATGGAGATAGCAAAAAGTAGAAAACCTATTATTCATAGTTCCGATACATCACCGTGAATATATTAGTATACTTCCCATCAGTCTTTTTCCCTTTTTCACATAGGGTTTTTCCCCTTTTCCCTCACTCAGCATACATGATTTTCTAGAAAATGAAAAACTTTAAGATACTAGCCTCTCAGCATTTTTAGAGTAACAGTTAAAATTAACTGAACACTTACTGTGTATCAAAACATATATGTGCTTGCTATCTACTACTTCACCTGATAACCTCATCAAGTAGGTAGAAATGTTCATTTTACAAATAAGGAAACGGAAGAATAGTCCAGAAACAAATTTAACGTCAAACATCTAGTATGTAGTTGAGCAAGATTCAAATTTAAGCAGTTTGACCCCTGAACTAGAAGAATTCTACTACTGGAGGGTAGGATTATGGGCTACCCGAAAAAAAGTGATCACGTTTTTACAGAGTAGTATTATTTGCCCGGCTTAGTCTAAAATGAGAATGTTACCATACAGATTTTACTTTGCCCTAATTCTGACTTAGACAACTAAAGTTTTTAGTATCCTAACTTTTCTTGAACAAGCTAAGTAACTCTACATGTCTTACTTTATATCTTACTTCACGTTTTCAAGTACCTTATGTACTTCCTTCATCCAACAATCGTTTGAGTATCCATTATGTGCTAGGGACCATGCTAATAAGACATAGTGACAGAGTCTCTTTCCACTCAGCATATGCTCAAGTTTCTCACAACTAATAAATACAACACACCCGTATACATAAGGGGATAACAGCTTTGCCAACCAATTCAGTGGAATAACTGAGAATGGAATCCTGTAATTCTCTGCCCCCATTCTGTAAAATAGATAAATCCCTTATTTTTCTTGTAATTCCTTAGGAGTGAATGAGAAATAATTACTCGATAGGTACTTTTAATCTGTCTCACTCTCTACTACCTCTTATCAGCAGGCAATGAAAGCCTTTTTTCCATTTTTAGTACAAAGAAGATGAAATTAAAATATTTTACTAAAACCTCGGTTTACTAGGATACAAGTTTAAATTACTCTTCAAGTTCTATAAATGTATTTTGGGTATGATCTTAATAACCAAATGATACATGGGAATGTCAAAGACCATCTAAGAAGCAGTCAAAAAATAAGCAGGTTCACAGAAGAAGGTAAGGCCACTGCTACTTGACTGCACATGGAAACATTTTATCTGAAGCAGTCCTGAGTTGAATCCCACTGGTTATGAAAAGGTGGCAGAAGGCTGAAAGTTAAAAAGTAAAGTGCATCAGAAACCCTCCTAACCAGCTCACTGAGTGGCTTAATTGATAGCCAACGACCATAGGTACAATTACCAACCCCAAGCCTTGTAATGGCAGGAGACCAAGTGCAGAAGCAACCTAAGAAACCAAGGTCAACATAGGGAGGAGTTTCTGCTTGTCGATAATTACTAGTTGTGTGCATGAAGCCCTGGCAAGTTTCCTGCCTGACACATGCTTGCGTTAATGTTTACCTCCAGTTGGCACGCTTGCCGTTCGCTTGCCGTTCGCTTCTTTTGTTCATGTCCTCCGACAAGCTTCTCCAGGATCTATACTATTACCCAGTAGCCTTCCACTGCTACTCTTTTTAAGTCTGTGATTTATCCCATCCTAGACTGTAAATTTATGGAGGAAGAAAACAAGGTTAACCCCCAAAACAGCTCAGCACCTTGAAAATAGTGTTTATTAGTGATGGATATGGAATCCATCCTATAGCTACACCCCAATCCTTAACATTTTGCAGAACTGCTCCTCCTCATCTCTCTGACTGGTATGCTCCAGGGGTCAGTCCTTGAACCTCTTCTCTATCAACATTTACTCCTCAGGCATCAATGTCACCTACACTGACAACTCCCAATCATATCCAACCTGGACCATTCTCCTCTGAACTCCAGATTCATTTGTTCAGCTGCTGACTTGATATCTCTATTAGCATATCTATTAGACATCTCAAAAACTTAGCCAGTCCAGAAATCATTCCTGAACTCTTCCCAGAAACCTGCTCTACCCACAATCTTCACATCTCTGACAATGACATCTCCATCCTTCTGGTTCTCAAGCCAAAAACCTTGGAGTCCCTTAACCACTCTCTTTTCACATTCTATATCCAATCCATCAGCAAAGATAGTTAGATCAAAACATATCCAACCAGAGTCACATAAGTATAAATGCAGGCCTAGTTTTATATACAGAAATAAATGCAGATATGTGTGGACACATAGATTAGTATACATACATGTCTTTCCTAGCTCTCCGTCCACTGAGTGTGCCTAGAAGGTGTGATACTCCAGTAGCAACAAGCACACCTAGCATTCAGATCTTGGCCTCAAAATACCATTCTCTGATAAAAGAAGCCACAGCTTCTTGAAAAAATGAGCCTAGGGCTGTGCAGGAAAAATACAAGATGAGCCTGAAGCATCTAGCAGTACCCGAGAATAGAGAAGTGTACAAGTATACGCACAAACAAATGATAGGAGTATGGCAAACGACACAGAGTCAACCTAAAAGAGATCCCAATGGCCAAAGCTGGATGATTCGGTCAATAAAATAAATAATGCTAGCACTGAACTATAACCCTAAGAATAAAATAAATATCCATGAACTGGAATTGATATAAATGATTAAATGGGTAGATAGAAAAACAGATGAGAAAGGACAAGTCTTCCTTACCAAAGAATTCCAATTAATAAATACAGGAAAAAATGAGGGAAATAAATAAGTACTTTTAGAACACAACAGCAATAATTACTGCAAGCATTATCTACTGATGAATGCTAAAATTCGTGAGCAGAAACAGGATACTGGCAAAGCCTCAAAGTATCCCCTCCCCAAATATTTACCAATTACTATGGTGGCTTTAATGTATGTCACAAATTCTTTGATTCTCCTCCTCCAGGAAGTAGGTGTTTAATTCCTCCCCCGTTTGCGTGTAGGCTGGACTTAGCAACCTGCTTCTAATGAACAGAGAACGGAAAGGGAAAAATAACTTTCCAGTGGAGAAACTTGCCAGAAAACACCTTAACAAAGTCATTGTCAATAATAAGTCATGTTGGTATCATGCATCTCCTGTATGACATCATAAGAAGGGTACTTCACTGCTTTGGTATTCTTCCCCCCAAAATCCATAACCCCACTCTAAGGAGAAAACATAAAAAAACCCAAACTGAAGAACATTCTACAAAACAAGTAACTCGTACTCTGTAAAAGTCTCAAGGTCATAAAAGAAAAGACCAAGAAACTGTCATGCATTAGAAGAGGTAAAGGAGACTTGAAAACTAAAAACAATGTAATATCCTGGTTTAAATAATGGAATGGGAAAAGGATATTAGCGGAAAAACTGGTAAAATACAAATAAAATCAGGAGTTCGTTTGAAGTATTGTACCAATGTTAATTTCTTAGCTTGATAAATGTACCATGGTTATATAAGATTTTTTTTAATTTTTTATTTTTATGTCTTTATTTTTAACATTAGGGGAAACAGAGTGAAGGGTGTACGGTAGTGGTTCTTAATAGGAGCAACTTTGCCCTATAAGGGCCATTGGGTAATGTATGGAAACATTTCTGATTGTTAGAACTGGGGAGACGGTACTGGCATCTAGTGGATAAAGGACAGGGATGCTGCATAACATCCTACTGTACAGGGCAACCCCTACAACAAAGGATTATCTAGTCCAAAATGTCAATAACGGGAAGCTTAAGAAACATGGTGTAAGGAAACTCTATGTACAATCTGCGCAACTCTTCTGTAAATCTAACAGATCCAATCACTTTTCAATTCCCTGGTCCAAGACTCTCTCTCAAATGGATTTTTTAGGAGAGCTTCCCAACAGGTCTTCTTGGTTTTCCTCTGTACCTCCTTAGACTATTTTCAACATATGGCCCAGAATGAAGTTTTTAAAAGCATAAATCTGATCATGTCACTCCTTTGCTCAAAACCCTGTAATAGTTTCCATTGCACAAAGTAAACATGCAAGTGCTTACAATGGCCTACAGGTTCTATGAGATATGGACCCAGTTATCTCTCTGACCTTACCACCTTCTCTTCTGTTCAGCCCAGTGCAGGAACACTGGCCAAACACATCTCTTGCTTCAGGGCCAATGCAAAATGTTTCTTCTACCTACTATGCCCCTTACTTCTTTCAAGTCTTTGCTCACTTCTCACCAGTCCTTCCCAGACATCCTCTTTAAAAGTGCACAGACTCTGTGGCATTCCTGTCCCTCTTGCTTGCTTGCTTTACTTTTCTCTACAGCACTTATCTATCACCTTCTAATATAATAATAACTCTCACTTATTTTGTTTAATGTCTGCCTCAGCCTCTCAAAAATATAAGATTCATGAGGCCAAGGATTTTGTGTTTGGTTCGCTATTATAACCTGTGTACCTAGAATAATGCCTGGCACGTGTACTAAATGCTCAACAAATATTTGTTAAATGAATGATACACCTCTGAAATCCTAAATTAAATATCCCAGTGTCTTTCAACCACTTTTCATCACTACTGCATTTTCTGTCTTAACTACTTAAGAAGAATATGATTTGGGGGTGCCTGGCTGGCTCAGTTGTAGCATGTGACTCTTGATCTTGGGGTTGTGAGTTTGAGCCCTACAGTGGGCCTAGAGCTTACTTCAAAAAAATAAAAACTCTTTTAAAAAGAAGAATATGAATTGGAAAAAAAGAATAAGCTTTGGATCATGGTTTCATCACTTGATAGTGTAGGTCTCTGGACAGATTATATAACCTCTCTAATCCTGTTTCTTCATATGATGGAGAATGACAAAGGGAAGATGATAAGGTTAATAACACATTGTAGAGTTAATGTTAGAATTAGAAGTAAGGTGGTAAAGTGACTAGCATATAGTAGGTACTCCATTAAAAAAAGCTAGTATCATTGCTTCCTCCTCACCAGCTCTTCAGCTTCACAGTGACATTTATCTACCCTTTCATGCCCTTCATTTTCTCCTAATTGAATCACCCTTTCCAGGATTCCTGTTCATGATCCAGCCTGGACTCCACAGTACTTTGATTCAGTCACAATCCTCAATATCAATAATTTCCTTATCCTTCAGGAATCTCTTCTAGGCAGGCATCTGCAAAGCAATGGATAACAGTCTGGGTTCTAGAACTGAACAACCAGTCTTTGCAACCCAGCTGTTCATCTTACAATCAAGGAGATTAACAGTACCTATCTTATGAGCTCCTGGGAGTATTAAAGTTTCTTCAGCTATATACAGAGTGATCACGCTGCAGAAAAAAAATCAAACCACCATGCAAATCTTACAAATCCAAGGTGTACAATCTCAAAAGGGCCCTCAATGCCGCTAAACATCCTTCATTCTCCTAGTCATGTCTGTGTCAGTGTCTGCCCCTCTCTCCCTCCATGTCTCTCTCTCTCTCTCTCATTCGCTTGGAAGTTGTTATAAACTCACATACTTTTTTTAAGAACTCCTATTCCACCACATTCTCCTTCACTTTTAGAAGGTACTCAAAAATGATACGTCATCAACTCATTCTCCTTCCTGCCCCTGTCAGTTACAACTTTATCGCCAACTTTACCTCCTTCCTTTCTGTTCACTGGAAAGGAAAATCACCTCCTATCTAAGGCCAATTTCTCTACCTATGCCTTGGATCTCATGCCCTTCTACTACTTCCAAATCTTTGGATCCATCAATCACCTTTCTCCCCCTCTCTCCCTGCCCATGTCTCCCCAACTTTGGTTCTTTTCAATCCCATACAGATGTGCCCCTTGGGGCGCCTGGGTGGCACAGCGGTTAAGCGTCTGCCTTCGGCTCAGGGCGTGATCCCAGCGTTGTGGGATCGAGCCCCACATCAGGCTCCTCCGCTATGAGCCTGCTTCTTCCTCTCCCACTCCCCCTGCTTGTGTTCCCTCTCTCGCTGGCTGTCCCTATCTCTGTCAAATAAATAAATAAAATCTTTAAAAAAAAATGTGCCCCAAATCCTCTTAATTTAAAAGGGGGAGGGAGTAAACTTCTCTAAATCCCTTGCATCTCCCTCCACCTATACTCTTTTTTTCAGTTCTCTGTTGAAAACACTGTATTAGCCCTGAATTAACTAAGCTTCTGTCGTTCACTATTAACCCCCTAAATGCACTGCAATGTAGCTACCTGCACTAGCTAAAGTTACAAATGACATCTTAATCACCAAGTCTCAGAAATTTTATTTGGTCCTTATCTTCTTTGGCCTTTTCATGGCAGGATACAGTGTTGACAACTCCTAGTCCTTGAAATACTCTGTCCTCCCTCAGCTTCTGAGACAAATCTCTCATAGTTTCCTTTTTTCATCTTTGGTCTGTCTGGCACAGATGGTTGGCTTCTCTTCGGTTGCCTGCCCCATACAGTAGGGCCCAACAGAAATGTGGAATCATCCTAAATCTTCAACCTTGCTCAACTCCATAATCTGATTATTTACCCTGTACTGTTGATAATACTTCCTCAATCTCTTATATATCCACCCCACCCCTTTTTATCCCCCATCCTTTCTCACCTGAAATGGCTTCCTAACTGATCTTGCTTTCAGTTTTGCCCTTCTCTAATCCAGCGTTCACTTCACTGTCAACATGATAGGTCTAAAACACAAAACTGATTCCATCACAGCATTTTCCCCCACTAAATGCTCACAGCCTTCAGGATAAAGTTAAAGCTCCTTAACTTGGCTGATAAGGCATTCAGTGATTTGGCTTCTTACCACTTCACTGGCCCCCATTGGAAAACTGTGCTGTACACCTGTGGCTACTGATTACTTGAAGGTGACTAGTCTAAGTTGAAACGTGCTTTAAATTTAAAATACATACCGGACTCTGAAGACTTCATATGAACAAGGGAATGTCAAATATTTCAATACTTTCAAAATATTGATTACATGTTGAAATGATAATATTTTAGCTATATCAGGTTAGATAATACATTATTAAAAAGATTTTCACTTTTTTAAATGAATCTACTAGAAAATTCAAACATGTATGACATATTTGTGGCTCACATTACATTTTTATAGGACAGCACTAGTCTAAAATGTCCTTTAAGGGAAGGGGGAGGCCAGATGGGTTAAGGAGCAAAATAAACTGGTCTTTTATCAAAAAATAAATAAATAAAAATAAAATAAATTGTCCTCTCCCTTCTTCTGTACCTAGTTAAGTCCTACTTTTGAAGATTAGTTCAAGTAACCAACAAGGATGCATTTCAGGACTTCCCCTCCCTAAGATCCCAAGTCTGAGTCAACTACCCTACCTGAGTCAACTACCCCACCTACCTGACTCGACTCCCCCTCCACAACTACCCCAAGTCTGAGTCAACTACCCCCACATACCCCACCCCAATTCTCAGAGTAGTGCTTCCACCCATAGGAATCTACTTACACCTGTGTCATAGATCACATCACATTGTTAATTGTCACTTATCAACTATCTTCTCCTCCTCAACTGTACACTGCTTGCGAGAAGGAACATCATTCTACGTACACTCAGGGCCTACCACACCTACCACTTAAAAGGCACTCAAAATATTTGTAAAATAAATATGAACTATCTATTCCTGGCCTGCAAGTTCCCAGAATTTCTAGTTCTACAAGGAAAACAAACCAGCAGTGAAAGGAGCCTAGACTTTCCAAGCCTTCCAAAGAGCTTTAGTAATGAAAGGACTGGGGTGGTGGTGAGGAATAGGAATTACAGAGAGAACAGCAAGGAGAAAGTAAAGCTCATCACACACGCCTGCCTCTTACAGTGAAAATAGGAATTTGCAGCAGTGATATGGAACCTTGAACTCACTCTTGGCATGCCAGGGGCCACAGTCTGGTTCCTAAATTACTTAAACAACCCAACCAACAAAAGAGTATGATTTGGCAGGTTTCAACACAAACAGCTAGAGCCCAGCACCTGTTCCACTTAAACAGCACATCATTACAGTTAAAAACAACAACAAATCTCTCTCATGAAGCAAATGCTAATCTCATGATGCTTCACCATGGAGCAATTTAGAAGAGTTATTATATGAAATGTGCCAAAGCATGAATTTATGGCTGATGCTTATTTGGCAAATACGGTTGGCACTGCTAGATGTTGAAAAACATGTATGCAAATAAGCAAATAAAAGTTTTTAAGCTCTCAGACTTAAATATTTACATTACCATAAATGTACAAAGATAAATGTTTATATGAGTACACATATAATGCATTCCAGGAACACATTTTTTAATGTGATTGTCAGAAACAGTTATGAAGTGGCATTATTTCTTTATAGGCCTCAGGGTAGACTCCTAAAAATGTATTCTGACAGAACGTTAATGGGGTACAAACACTAGCAAGGAAGTTTCTCTGTACTATCACTGGGTAAAATAAATACTTATACTATCATAACAGTTCAAAGCAATCTTATCTTTTCCTTTCGCCAAAATATTTTCTTCCCATCCTGGAACCCAGCCAAACATTAAGTATCAGCCCCTAAATGGGAGATAGAGGATGGAAAGGACGACCACACATCACAAAGCCTCAAAGAAAATAATTTGACATTTTTTCCCACATAATATAATCAAGTTAGAGTCTCCAAAATAAAGACATGATAAAATATTTCCCCCTCTGACAGCTATGGAAAGATGTTTGTTTTTTCACATAGTTTGTGAGTTGGTCATAGCCCAAACTCACTAGGAATGGTATGAATTCTGCTTCCATTGTTAACTATTAATCTCTGGGCCGAAACTATAACTCCCATCTTTGAAGCCATGAAAATGTACCATAACTGCCATTATAGCTTACTAAACGAGTCACAGAAGAGAAGATGTGCCAGGCACTTTAGAAAGCAATTAAGGTAGTCAGTGAATTGAGCTATCTGGAAATGCTCTGAGATTACAGGAGAAAACATCATGAAGCAAGTATCCAAGACTGCTCATGGAAAGTTTTACCCCTGTGCATAATTCACGTTTTTCACTTCCACACTACAGAGAGCAATATGGGTTCTCCCACTACACACATTTCTACAACATTTCATTTATCAGGAAAAAAAAAAAAAAAGATGCTGTGGCTGAACAAAAATCAGTACACAGGCCCCAAAACAGAATCCTTGAGGCAAACCCAATTCAGGTGAAAAGCTGTTGACATACATCATCCAATGACCTAAAAATAGCCTTTTATGTAAGTCTCCAAATATTTAATTCAACGTCTAATCTTACCACATCTAACAGAGGCAGAAGAAAAATGTATTAGGTTTTCTATAGCAAAGCCAATAAAGATGAAATCATAGTTTTCTTTTAACTCGTCACTATCCCCTCAACTCCAGCCTTCTAATAACTTCATTCCACAGCTCTCAAATTCCTAAACTTGGATCTTGAAAAAACAAAACAAAACAACGGATTGCAAGAAAGTTAACATTTAAAGGTGGGAAATCTCCTTCCTACTGCTCTCAGCCGTCTTTAACGTTGTCAAAGGACGAAAAACGAAATCAAATTCTCCGACGGAGGGTGCAGAGACACGGAGGGGGAGGGATGGGGGTTCAGACTGCTAGTCCTCAACGCGGGAGGTAAGAAAAGTAGCAAGAACGGATGAGTCAAAGGGCAAAGGAGAAACAAATTGACCAACCGAACCACTAAAAATTCCCAAACAACCCAGCAAATCCACACGTTAGCGGGCTCACAAACCACAGGGCCAAGTGAGAAGGCAAAGAGCCCCCGGGTGTCGCCCTGGCGCGGCTGGTGACCCTGCGCTGGATCTTTCCGTGTTTGGAGTGGGATGACGGTGTAGACTTAGCAAAAGAGAGAGAAGCCCTTCCTGCCCACTCTCCCCGTATCCAGCTCTCCACAGGCTTCACTTCCCCAGCAGCCTCCCAGCCGCGCCCGGGGGCGTCCCTCTTCGCCAGGTCCCAACTTTCCCTCCTCTGGGGGGCGCCGAGCTACCGGGGCCGCCGCCGCCGC
>NC_048226.1:28543187-28625844 GCF_002007445.2 Ailuropoda melanoleuca
TCCCCCGGGTCAGCGCCCTCACCCCAGGACGACCGTGGTCCCACAAGTCGGCGCCGGAGGAGAAGGGAACCAAGGGGACGTGGTTAGTCCTGCCCCCGTTACCTGAAAGGCGCACATGCCGCTGTGGTGACCACCATCGCCGGCCGGCCCGTCCCCTTCCTGGTGACCCCCGCCGCCGCCACCAAGCAACTGACACTGACTAACAAGTAACTAACTACTCGCCGCCGCCGAGTCTGTCGCGCGCTCCCGGCCGCCCGCCGCCCGCCCAGCCCACCAGCCTGCCAGCCTCCTCCCAGTCCAGCGCGCCACCCCTCCGCGCGCACACTCGCCGCCCCGCTCCTTGAGGAGCGAGCACGCGCGCGCGCACGAACCCTCGGCCTTCGGCTCCTCTTACCAGTCTCACCGCGGCCCCGCGGGAGGAATCACCGTGACGCCCCTCCTCTCGCGTTCCTACCTCCAGAGGATGAGCCTATGAGGGCGCCTGACTGGTGATGAGGGCGTGGCCAAAGGAAGAGGGCGGGACGACCAGGACCTTGGGCCAAAGTGAAGGGAAAATTTGGTTCCATTAAGTTCCAGAGGAAAAGGGCAACGGAGTATTGGCCCTTTTGGTGCCTAAGTCCCCTGGTCAGCCTGCCCTCGAATACAAAACATGTGTTTCCAAGGACTCCAGTATATAGTAATTACTGATTTCTTTCTGCAGGCCTTAGCAATTTAAAAAACTACATCTCCCAGAAACCTCCGCGACAGTAAGTCTCACCTTGCGTAATCACGTAGTCCTTCGCCGCATTTGAACAAAATAATCCCTTCATTTTTCTGAAGGTGTGGGGACTAATATTCCATTTTTGTCCCCACCGGAACAATTTTAAGTGTTACTGCGATAAGAAAAGTTACCTATGGGAAGATGGTTACGCGACCAGGTAAAGGGAAAGAAAAGATATCAAAATAAAGTACTGCGGAGGAATTTTTTCCATGCTGTGAGACGACGGAGTGAGAAGAGTGAAGGCGATTGAGAGGGGCTCAGGGAATTGTCCTCTGTGCAAGGGACTTTCTTTAGGCCCCAGGCCCCTGCCTGCCCCTATCGTCAGCAGGTCAGTAAGCAAGGCGAGCTTCGGGGTGGCCACAGTGGAGGTGCCCTTCACCCCTTGAAGATCATCTCTGTTTTGCTGTTGTTACTGGTTTGTCTCGGTTTGAGGCCGACTGAATGGGGGCGCTTCACTTCCGGTTGGGGGAGGGGAGGAAGGCCGTCCAAGGGGAGGGGGAAGACAGAACTCATTTCCTGTGGGGGTAGGGTGATGGTTTGGGGGTGTCCAACCCACTTCCATTGCCGGCAAAGGCTTGAAAACGTGATACTTGGTGCCATTTGCATAGACGGTATCTTAAAGTTTTAGGATTGTGTTTCATGTGAAAAGTTAGGTCATTCCCCAAAGTTGTGCTAATCACCAGCCTCCAGTCAGAATTTATGAGTTTTATTTCTACGTGTAAGAATGAAAATTTCCTTCCCCCCCGATTTTTTAAAGCGTTCATCAAAGTATTCGAAGACCTTTGTTAAAATTGCTGAGTTCCACAAGACATACTTTCTTGTGTAATTAATGGATTTCCCAGCTCTGCCCCCCTACTCAAGTCCAACCTTGATTCAGTGAGGTATAGTGGTGTTCTCTGTCTTGGCATGCCACCGGAACTCTGTAGCTGCTCTTTTAAGGAGGTGGCTTATTATAGGACTCAATGTTTTACATAAATTATGAGGCATTTTCACCTTACAAGAATGGAAATATCATACTGAAGTACTGAAATACTTGGTGTTACCTTAACTGATAGGATTGGTGTCTTAAATTCTTGGACCTGTTGATTTGAAGCTACAGCTTTTGCCCTGTACCTGAAAACAACTTCCTCAACCTCAAAAATTATTACATGTAACTTTCATGTAGCACTTTTGAGAGTTGTGCATTGGTAATTTTTCCCCTTTGTAGTATAATTAATTTCAGCACTGATTAAAAATTGGTATCTGCTCTTTGTGTTTTCAAACCATGGTGCAAGGATCATGATAGCTAGATTTTAAGCAAGTAGGACATTCGACTCACAAAGGGCAAAAGATGAATAAGAACTTTTTATTTTTCCTATGTTCTCAATGTTTTATAAGAAATGATATGTAAAGTGGTAATAAACACTCAACAATTTAGATTTCTTGGCTTCTCTTTTCAAGTATCACGTGTGTGTGTGTGGGTGTGTATGGGTACTGAAGGAGTCATTCTGGAGCCTATGAAATCTCAGTTTTAGTCATTTTAGTGACTAAAGTGAACCGTAATGTCTTTAAAGGATTTTTAAAAGAAGAAGGCCTGTGTATTTTTTCCTTTGGGATTTGTTACCTAATCTATCCTCAGAATTTGCAGTTGTTTTAATTCTAGGTCTTTTAAAAAGTTATTTCACTTAGAATTTATTAGAAGATGTCTTTTAAACTAAGTATTACAGTAAGGAAAAAATATGTGTTCCAGCTTCTGTAAACATTTAAAAAAAAAAAAATCTAAGACCCTAAAATCAGTGAGATATCTTTTAAAAGACTGCAACATTTCTGCAAAAATTGAAAAGGCAAGACATGATAATGTCTATGTTATTATTAATTGAAGGCTAGGGACATGTTAGACTGCCTCAAGGAGGTATTAATTAATTGATTAGAAAAAAAGTGCTCACTGTCTTCCATATTAATGTATTATAAAAGAAAATATGATATGATCACCCTGACAAATTAAACTATAGTATTAGGAATTATTGAAGTAAGCAAAGATTGTGGAACTAAATAAAAAAGATAGAGAAAATTTAGTTAAAATATTGATTAAGCTACATAGTATTGCCTTTAGGAAACTGGAGAGCAAAGGAGTTTTTTTAATTGGGTCTTTATGATATTCCGTGGAAGAATTGCAGTATAACAGAAATAAGAAAAATTGCTGCAGCTGAAAGACTTGAGTAGCTTGAAGAACTGTCTGTTCTGAAGAAAGTAATATATACAGCACATATCTGAAAGAAGACATTTTGTGATAAGTGGTAGTTATTCATTGGTTCCATCAAAGAAGAAATATTAGAAAAGCTTATGAGAAACAGAGGGAAAAGTCCATGGAACCTGCTTTTATTCTCTTTAAATCTTTAGAAGTGTTTCTTTAGAAAGGATTGCTATCTTCCAAGGACTTTTTTTTCCCCTCTGCGCTCTTTGTTGCAGCTTTCTTTGTATGTTTTAATAGAAACATAGTATCAAAATTAGAAAAATAAAGACTTATGGAAGTGTACTCTGCTACTTCTTTGAGTTAATGATTTTGAGAGTTTCATTCCATTGCTTGCGATCTATAAGAAAGAAATTGTTGGCACTTTTAAGGTACTCAGATTAGATAACCATTTTCTTTTCCAGAAACAGTCATTGGATATGCTGCTCACAAGAGTTTAAAACATTAAAATAATAGGCCAAAATTCTGTATTCCATTTCACTGAAATTTGATTATCCACAGAGTGCTAGGTGCTATATAAAGTGCAAAAGTGTCTTTTAATTTCTTTTGTCCACCTTTCATTGTAAAATCATGCTAATGTTTTACAGCTATTGCTGTTTTGTATATTTGTTGTTTTGGTAGTTTGTTTTTGCCATGGGGTTGAGTGTTAAAGAGAGTATCCTAACAACTTGAATGGTTTTTAAACTTACTGCTCTGCTGTCTTTATCTCTATTTCAAGAGTATTCGAATGAGAATACTCCTTACACAACTTGATTATGTCAGCAGAAGTTTATTGAGTGCTTACTGTGGGATAGACCCTGTTCTAGGGACTTGTGGTGTACAGTGAGTACAGACAAATAACCCTATTCGCTTGGAATTTACTCTCTAGTGTCCAAATGAAAAGCAGAATATTGCTGCCTTGGTATTCCTAAATAAGATCTATCATACAATCATTGTTCATACTGGATCAAGAAGCAACCCTAAACTTCATCTCTCCAGATCTCAATGTGTAAGCCGTTCCAAAACTAGTTTTGACTGTTTCAGCCTAACTTTTCTCCAGACCATTAAAGCCCCTGATCTCCTTTATGTACTAAAAACAGAAGTAAGCAATAGAGAAAATAGGGGATCAGAGAGGCCTGGTTTCAAAACTCATATCCACCTTTTACTAGCTGAGCTTACTAGCTTTGTTACCTTGAAAAATTTATTTGACCTCTCTGAGACTCAGTTGCCATAAACCTAAATAGGGTTGTTTGGTGGATTGAGTATATTCTGGGTAAATCACCTGGTACAATGCCTGGTGTTAGGACCTCAATGAATGCAATTATTTTATTCCAGTCTTGCTTCTGCTATTTTGGCCATTATGATTTGCCTACATGTGTGTTTTAAGCCTTACATGTCCTCCAAAGTATGGAGATGCAGTGCCAGAATTATTGAAATTATGCCTTCTTCTATCAGCCTGCTCTGCTATTAAGATTTTATTTTTTATCTCTTGTGAGAAGGAGAAATTTCTAATATCCATGATCACTTTAGAAAGTATATATAATAGAAGAGTTTCAAGAAAAGATTAAGGAATCAGCAAAGTAATTTGAATTGTTACAGAAAGGCTTTCAAATGATTCTTCTAAACCTATTTAAATACTAAGCCTAACATTCAAGAGCCTTCACTCATTACCCATCTACACATTCCTAACTGGATTGGTCTCTGAAAAAAATTCTGTACTGTACCCAGCCTTTCAATCTTTGTTCTTGCTATCCTCCACCTGAAACACTTTCTCTTTTCCTGGGAATCCCTATCTGTCAAAATGCCATCATCTTGGAGGCCCTACCACCTTCAACTTCAGGAAGTATTTTCTGATATTGGTCCTTCTCACTCCACTCTTTCAAGCATATATACTCTGACCATTGACTCTCCAGAGCCTTTTGTACTTATATGGCATTTAGCATCCATTGCTGCTGCTGCTGTTGTTTGCTTTTGTTATTTTTGTATGTGGAGCTTATGTACTGCCATAAAAGGCTGCAGACTATATCTTTTTCCTATCTGTGTCTGCTGAAATACCTGACACAATGCTATTCACATTATTCACATCACAAGTGTACAGTGCATATTTGTGGAGTTGAATTGGCGCTTGGGGTATGATGGAACTTACTAACTTTTGTGCACTATTTGTACCGAACATTAAGCACAGTGACCAGTGTACAACTCAGGTATCTGCCAAATGAAGGAACGAATAAGTCCTCACTCTCGCATTTGTGAGCATCTCAGGATGTCAGTGTATCAATGAGCATATATTAAACTACTGTATGATCAAAACTGTGAGAATTGATCCCTGTCTTCAATTTAAGTGGAAAGAAGTAAGTTGCAATTAACGTGTAGACTCTGAAAACTTCAGGTGTTTGAGTGAAGGTGGGATGGAGAGGTCAGTATAGTTGTTTGCATTGTGAAAGATAACCCAAGCTATCTGAACTCAGAAACAATAGATTTGGATATCAAGAGGTACTTAACTTGCATTTCTACTCATAGTTTGCATACCCAAGAGATTGAAAATACAGGGGCGCCTGAGTGGCTCAGTCAGTTAAGTGTCTGCCTTCAGCTCAGGTCATGATCCCAGGGTCCTGGGATAGAGCCCCACATCGGTCTCCCTGCTCAACGAGGAGCCTGCTTCTCCCTCTACCTGCTACTCCCCCTACTTGTGCTCTCTCTCTTTCTGTCAAATAAATTAATTAAAAAAAAAAAAGAAAATATATGCACACAAAAACTTTTATGTAGATGTTCAGAACAGCACTACTCGTAAGAGTCAAAAATAGAAACAAATCCAAATGTTCGTCAGTTGATGAATGAATAGAGTGTAGTATAGCCGTCCAAAGAAATATTATTCATCTGTAAAAAGGAAAGTAGTGATACATACTATGACATGGATGAACCTTGAAAATATTACACTCAATGAAAGAAGCCAGACACAGAAAGTCACATTATGTATGATTCCATTTATATGAAATGTCCATAGAGATGGAAAGTATATCAGAAGTTGCCAGGGGTTGGAGGTAGGGGATGGGGAGTGACTGCTAATGGGCATGGAATTTCTTCTGGGTTAATGAAGATGTTCTGGAATTAAATAATGGTGATGGTTGTACAATCTTGATACTAAAGTACCTTGTATACCAACATACTAAAAACCACTGAAATTGTACATTAAAGAGGTGTGTGAATTATATCTTTAAAAAAGAAGGAGATACTTAAACTTGAAGAATTTGGATTTTGGATGGAACTAGAAGAAAGCAACAGTATGGAAGCAAAGAGGTGATAATTTTTCCTCGGATCCTAGAGGGAAATATAAGTGGCTAGGTACAAGAGTTAGAGATATAGTGAGGATCAGGTGAGGATGGGTGTGAAGGTTTCCGGCTATCTTTTGTCTTAGTGAAGCAGGCAGTAAGGCAGTTGGTGAGACTAGAAAGGTGTTGACAAAGGAGAAATACATCCTAGGATCTTGATGGAAGCGTCAGATTTTTTATTTGGTCAGGGGTGTAGTATATTGTCAACTTGGTGTCCTTGTAAAGGTAAACTGAATTTAGAGGTTGAAAGTATCAGAAGGTCAGGGGGTTTGATAGCAATCAACAATGAAGTTAATGGAGAAGGTTGGAGAACAGAGACTAGACAAAGACAAAATAATTTGATTCTAAAACTCTCCTGAGAGGTGCCTGGGTGGTTCAGTGGTTGGGCGTCTGCCTTTAGCTCAGGTCATGATCCCAGGGTCCTGGGATCAAGGCCTGCATCGGCTCCCTGCTCAGTGAGGAGCCTGCTTCTTCTCCCTTTCCCTCTGCCTGCTGTTCCCCTTGCTTGTGTGCTCTCTCTCTCTCTCTCCCTGTCAAATAAATATATAAAATCTTTAAATAAATAAAACTATCCTGGGGCGCCTGGATGGCTCAGTCGTTAAGCGGCTGCCTTCAGCTCAGGGCGTGATCCCGGTGTTCTGGGATCGAGCTCCACATCAGGCTCCTAGGCTGGGAGCCTGCTTCTTCCTCTCCCAGTCCCCCTGCTTGTGTTCCCTCTCTCGCTGACACTCTCTCTCTCTGTCAAATAAATAAATAAATAAATCTTTAAAATAAAATAAATAAATAAATAAAACTATCCTGAGATGATGAAAATAGAAAATCTTAAATGAGAAGGAACCCAAGGGCAGTGACTTGGAGAGCTCAGTGCGAATAAAGGTATTCATTTGAAGAAATATGTGAGTACCTTTTATGTGCCAGCTATTATCCTTATTTGAATTAATGTCTTAGGATAAAGTCATATGAGTGGGATTATTGGTTCTAAGGGTATCAGCATTTTATAGTTCTCGATAGAATACTATATTATTTCTCTGAAAGGTTGAACTAATTTTTGATGCACCAGCAATGTATGAGTGTGTTGTTCTCCCCATAATTCCACTAGCAAGTTTTTGGCTAATTGAATAGATGCAAAATTGTTCTTCTTTTTGGCTGTTGCTTTTAATATACCATTTTCTATACCTTGGAATTGGCATCTATTGGAGCATGAAAGAATTCAAAGCCTTTATATTTGCTCCCCCATCTAGAATGGATTTTTTAAAAGGTATAGATTTTTTAGAACCCTAGAAATAAACCAGCCTCTAATTTGAATCAGCTTAAAAACTATTCAGTGGGGCTCTCCTTATTTTCTAAATGATATTCACATTCAAACCACAGTTAGCCATAATTCCAAATACTATTTGACTAATTTAATTCTAATAATTTAGTGTTGTAGGTATTAACTAACTTCATTTTACATATGAAAAAATTGAGACGTAGAGAGCTTAGGTCACTTGCCCAAAATCACTTAACCAGTAAGTGATAGAGACAAGATTTGAATGCCTCTTAAGCAAGTTATCATTCTCACACTCCATGAGCCCTCAGTATCACTACTAAAATTTTCTAGGGGCTGACAGAAACTGGAAGAAAAATCTGAGATGGAACTTGGATAGTCAGGCACTTACCTGTGCACATAATGAAGCAGTTAGCAGAGAAGTCTTTTATTTGCTTCATTTTTTCTTGGGGAGGCTGTAGTGCAAAGACAAAGAGAGGAAGGTCTCTCTCTAAGCCCGCATTTTCAGGGCCCTTTCTGTTTCTGCCTGATGAGCAGGTACATGCTGTCCCAAAATCTACAGTAGGAGAAAGAGGAAGGCAGTGGTAGAAAAGCAACTGCCATTGAGTATATACATTGAGATTCATCTGATGGTAGAAGGAGCAGACAAATGACCCTAAGAGAGTCCTGCAAAGTAGCTTTTAAAATAATAACTTCAAATCTAAACTGGTGATGAGGTTAATAAGATATTCAAATTTTTAAAAAAGATTCAAATCATGGTAGGCATTAGCAAATGAAGAGAGACCCTTTCACTTTTATTCAAGTATAGTATACTCACTAAATATATTTAAGATCAGGAATATTAAACAAGAGATGTCATGTTCCTATACTGGCTTTTAGTCAGATAAAATATAATCCCAATATATAGGTAAGGCAGTTAAGGCCCAAAATTATGCACCAAGCAGGTGACATAGTGGGTGCTAGAACATAGGCCTCCTGCTTCCCAGTACGTTTTACTAAATTGACTAAGAGAAAACAGTAACGTGTGGTTGTTTTGTAAGTTATATGTATAAATTTTTATAATTTAATATGCTATCCTCAAGAGAGGTAATTTCTCTGCATATCTTCAAACAATAGTAGAGATCCACACACCAGATTACTAAATGTTGTTAGAATGTTAGGTTAAAATAAGTGATATTGAAGATTAAGTTAAACCCTGGTGTATCAGATAATCTTATCTGTAAATTACACCTAAATAATATTTCTCTGTATCCAGTGTTGCATTGATGAGGGTGGGAAACACATATCTTTTGAAAACTTACCATAGAAACATTATTCATCAAAGATTATGGTGTACATGTGTGTTTATTTATATTGAAGCATTTGAATTTTCAGCACAGCCCAGTCCTTCTTCCATCCCTACTCCTTTAAGTGAAACTAATACCCCTCCTTCACAAGAATTAGTATCCAGATACTCCACTTTTTTCTTTCTTAGCCTGAGAATGTATATCTTTCTTCTCTTCCCATCTCCACATTTCTGTCATTCCTGTTCTCCATAGCTTTAATTCCTATTCTCTTGACATAAACCTTTCATTTTCGTCGCTGATGGTATCATAATTACTACAACTCTTTGGGGTAACAGTGTAACAGTATAGCTGTTATATCAGCAATAATGAAGCGTTCGTAGTCATGAGCCAGTCATTGACTGATAGGATTTTATTCTGAAAAAATATTTCAAATGAGGAAAGTAGTTAAAGACACAAAATGTTAATAGTACTGATATCTATACTGTCTAAAAAAATGGAAACCTTCTGAATATCCAACAGTAAAGTAGTGGTTAAGCAAATTACTGCCTCCCCATTCAGTAGGCTATTAGACATTTTTCACAAGAGCTTCTTTTAAAATACATAGAAAAATATTTTAAGAATGTTTTTTCAAAAAGAAAAAGGAAAAAATAAAAAGAAGAGGAAAACTGATGTGATAGGTGTATATTTCTGAAGCATTTTTATTTCCTGTATAATAATAACTGACGTTTATTGAGCATTTAACTGGTATCAGACATGATACAAAAGCAATATTAGAGAAGTAGTATTGAGTAGTTAGTAAGGAAAGTGCTCTAGAGTCAAATCCTTGCTCCATCAGTTACTACTATGTGACCTTGGAAAGGAAATGGGAGATGATAATCATATCTCCATTAAATCCACATAAAGTGCCTGTCACATAGTAAGCCCTCATTAAGTGTTTTTGTTACTAGACATTTTACAAATGTATTTCATTTAATCTTCACATCTCATAACTTTATAAGATAGTATTCATTTTACATAAAAGAAAATTGAAACTCAGAATGTTTAAGTATCTAGGTTAAGTAATTTGCCAAAGTCACACAGCTAGTAACCAGTAGAGTTTTGATTGAGAACCCTGCTATGACTTCCACTTCTGGCTCTGAAGGACTAGGTTGCTACAGACTGATGCTTTTGCTGAGAACAACATGAAAAGGCAAGTATCATACCAAAAAAAAGAAAAGAAAAGAATAGTAACATCAGAGACCTACTGAGGTAGCCAGAACTTAAAAAACCAAAATTTTGGAGCCCAGGCAACTTCAAAGATGTGGGCTTATGTTCTGTGCTTCTCTTTTCCCCTCTAGGAATTTGGTTAATTCTTGGTACAAGAGAAGAGATTATGAAACTTAGCAGAGGACTTCTGCTAGAAGCAGAGGAGCCAGTTGAGGGCTGGTACACAAAAATTGGGAGTTTAGAGATCCCCAGGTGGCCAGGACTGAGGAGCCAAAAATCCTAGGAGAAAAGGTTAGGCACCAAGAAATTATTTTTTTTTATTTATTTTTCCCTTAGGGTATTTGTTACCCAGAGTCAAAGGTTAAGAAGCTAAGCAGAAAACTCCTGAAAATCAGAGTGAAATTTTTGTCCGTCTCATGATGTTAAGAAGCAAAAGTTAAAGTTCAGGTTCCTCCAAGGAGGAAAGGACCTATAAATATCCCAGCTCTCAAGTAGAATTCCCTTTTAAAGGACTATACCCTTTAAGTGGAGGCAAACTAGAGGTAGAGAGAGAGCCTTACGAAAATTGCCACCTAACCTCAAATCAGCTCAATTTCTGATAAAAATAAAATGATCTATCCTGTTGCCGCATTCCAGAGGAGAGGGTGATTTCTCTCTGAAGGAAGTAATGTCATCCAAAGCTTCTACAATTTTTCATCTACCTTGTTAGCAAAAATTACCAGGCATATGAAAATAATAAGATTAAGAGAAAATGCGGACAATGGGAACAGATGAAGTAATACAGATATTGGAGTTATCAGACACAGACAGTGACTAATGTGTTTAAAGAAATAGATGCTAAAATGGAAAATGTTACTAGAAAAGTGGGATTTAAAAATCATTTGGATGTTCTAGAAACCAAAAAATACAATGATTGAAACTAAGAACCTTTAATAGGATTTAACAAAACAGAAGAGGTGAATTGGAAGATAGAGCCTTAGAAAATGTCAGACTGAAGCATGGAGAAGTATGAAAATATAATAAAAAGTATAAGAGAATGTGAAAGGCTGAATAATGGCCCCTGAAAGATGTCCATATCCTAATCCCAGAACCTGTGCATATGTTACCCTACATAAGAAAAAAAGAACTTTGCAGATATGACTAAATTAGGAATCTTGAGGTAAGATTATCCTGGATTATCCAGATGTGTCCTGTGTAATCAGAAGGATCTTAAGTGGGAGGCAAAAAGATCAGATATAGATAGAAGATACACAGAAACAGGTCAGAGAGAAGAGAAGATGCTGCATTCGTTGCTTTGAAGGTCGAGGAAGGGGCCATAAACCAGGAGGCAGCACCTAGAAGCTGGAAAAGGCAAGGAAATGGATTCTCCGCTAGAGCCTCCAGATGAATCCAGCCCTTTGGAACTGTTTTAGACTTCTAATATCCAGACCATAAGGAAATAAATTTGTATAACTCTAAGCCAGTAGTTTTATGGTAATTTGTTATAGCAGCAATATGAAAATATTCAAAAATATAGGGGAAGTGATGAAAAAGTCTAATACACTTGTAATTGGAGTCCTGGAAAAGGAGAGAGAAAATTAGGAAAAGCAGTGTTTGAAAAGATAATGTGTTGTGACTAATTGATAAATTAACCTTTGGTAAGTAGAGCTTTGGAGTGTCATGTGGTGAAGCACAGTTTAACAAAAGATCATAAGGGAATCGAAATAGAAAAATTTATTTCTCACAGGTCCTAGAGAAAGTACATGGTACACCTTAAGGGACCACACAGGAAGATCAAGGCAGGGTACAGATAGAGAGAGCCACAGGACCGGGGCATATGCCTTTATGAGGTTCCATGGGCGAAGTGCTTTGGAGTTCCCAGGCTAAGGCTTGACTGATCAATTGAAACCAAAAGAACAGAATTTAATAAGCTCCAAGGGGATCTTAACCTAGGGGACACACAAGGGGAAGGCCCTGGGAGCTAGGGGAGACTGTTATCACAAGAGCTATTGGGTAAATCGTATCAGGAACTTAAATTTATGTGTGACTCTGCAGGCTGTTGGCTAAGGCATGTGCTTTCCTGAGGGGCAAATGTCAGTTTAAGCTCCCTCCACCCCCAGGCTGCGTGGCCCAATAAAATGGACACCAGTACAGCAATACCATGGAGTCCCTTAGCTAAACTTTTGACATAATGACTGAGAATTTTCCAGAACTGATGAAAGACATCAAGCCATGGATTTCAAAAGTACAGTAAACCCCAAGCAGAATAAATGCAAGGAGGAAAATAAGAAAAAGAAATGCAAGGAGTACCAAACTTAGGCACTTTATAGTAAAACTGCTGAAAGTAGCCAGAGAATTAAAGACCCTTCATATTCAAAGGAACAATGATAAGACACATCTGACTTCTCAACAGAAATAATGGAGGTCAAAAAAACAATGGAATGCAATCTTTAAAGTGCTTGAAGAAATTAACTGTCAATCTGAAAATCTATTCCCAATGAAAATGTTGTTCTGAAGTACATGAGACATAAAGAGATTACCAGAAAAATAACTAAAACAACTTACTGCATGCATTCCATCACAAAAAAACAAAAACAAACAAAAAACCTTAAAGGTAATTTTTCAAACAGAAAAAAATGATCCTAGATGGAACTTGAAAGTTCAAGAACGAAACAAAGAGCAACAGAAAGGATAAATACATGGATACAGCTACATTAACATTGACTATATAAAAACAATAATGTCTTTCGGGGTTTTAAATATATATAAAATTAAAATGTGTGATCATTGTAACACAAAAGGTAGGATCAGTGTAAATGGAAAGTACAAGGTCCTAGCATTGTCTGGAAGGAGTAGAATTCCTAATGTTTTATTAGACTAAAATAAGCCAATGATGTATGTTGTAATCTCTTGTATAACCAGTAAAAGAACAGTAAGTGAGTGTATAGCTAGGAGAAAAACAGAATGAAAAATTACTAGATTAATCCAAAAGAAGGAAAGAGAAGGACATATAACATGAGACAGAAACAATAATATAATAGGTAGAAACCAAATTTTATTAAAAAACCAATTAAAACAGTAAATGTCAGATTGATTTTTTTTTTAATACAACTACATACTGCTTATGAAAGACTCACCATAAATGTAAAGACCCAGAAAGATTGGAAATAAAAGAATGGAAAATATCATACAAACACTAAACAATATATATATATATTTATTAATAGCAATGAACAATAGACTTGAATACAAGAAGAATAACTAGAAATAAAGAATATTTCATAATTATAAAAGGGTCGTTCTTTTTTTTTAATTTTTTTTAAGTAATCTACACCGAAGATGGGGCTCAAACTCACAACCCTAAGATCAGGAGTCCCATGTTCCAGCAACTAAGCCAACCAGACACCCCAAAAGGGTCATTCTATCAGGAAAACGTAAGAACTGTAAGTTTGTATGTGTCTAGTAATACAGCTTCAAAAATGTTTTTTCAAGTTCACACAGATCTTTTACCAAAATAGATCATATGATGGGCCATAAAGAAAGTCTCAACAAATGTAATCCAGAATGTGCTATCCAGCCACAATAGAAATAAGAAATGGATTATAAAAGAGTAGGTAGCAAACTCCCCCCAAAATATATTTCCAAATAACCCATTGGATCAAAGAGAAAGCACTATGAAATTAGAACACATTTGCAACAGAATGATAATGAAAATACAGTATGTTAAAATATATGTGAATCCGCTAAAGCTATGATGGAAATGTATATGATGGGAAATGTATAGCTATAAATGGGTATATTAGAAAAGAAGTCAAAAATCAGTGATCTCAATATCCATCTCAAGAAATTAGGAAAAGAACAGCAGATTAAAACTAAAGTAAGTAGAAAAAGGAAATTATAAAAAGTAGGAGTTAGGGGCGCCTGGGTGGCACAGTCGTTAAGCGTCTGCCTTCGGCTCAGGGCGTGATCCCGGTATTCTGGGATCGAGCCCCACATCAGGCTCCTCTGCTATGAGCCTGCTTCTTCCTCTCCCACTCCCCCTGCTTCTGTTCCCTCCCTCGCTGGCTGTCTTTCTTCAAATAAATAAAAAATGAAATCTTTAAAAAAAAATTTTTTTAAAGTAGGAATTAATGAAATAGAAAACAAATGTGTAATAGGAAATAACAAGAAAACCAAAAGTTAGTTCTTTGAAGAAATCAGTAAAATGCATAGACCTCTAGCAATACTGATCAAGGGGAAAAAAAGGCACCTGGGTGGCTCAGTCGATTAAGCATCTGCCATTGGCTCAGGGTCCTGGGATTTAGCCCTGCATCTGGCTCCCTGCTCAGCTGGGAGCTTGCTTTTCCCTCTGCCTCTGCCTCTGCCGCTCCTCCTGTGCTCTCTCGCTTGTGCTCTCTCTCTCAAATAAATTCTTTTAAAAAAAATACAATATTAGGAATGAAAAGAAGACATTTCTTTACAGATTCTACAGATGTTAAAATGGTAAGATATTATGAACAACATTATGCAAGGAAATTTTAAATTTCAGGTGAAATGGTAAACATACTTTACCAAAATTGGCACATGGAGAAATGGAATATCTGAATATTGCTTTTACCTGTTAAAGACATTGACTCCATTTAAATTTTATTTACAAAGAAAGTCATGCCTAGATGACTTCACTGGTGAATTCTTTTTTTTTTAAGATTTTATTTATTTATTAGAGAGAGAGAGAGAAAGCACGAACAGGGGGAGGGGCAGAGGGAAAGGAAGAAAAGGACTCCCTGCAGAGTAGAGAGCCTGACACTGGGCTCCTTCCCAAGACCCTGGGATCATGACCTGAGCCGAAGGCAGATGCTTAACCCACCAGAGCCACCCAGGCACCCCACTGGTGAATTCTTTTTTTTTTTTTTTTAAGATTTTATTTATTTATTCGACAGATATAGAGACAGCCAGCGAGAGAGGGAACACAAGCAGGGGGAGTGGGAGAGGAAGAAGCAGGCTTCCAGCGGAGGAGCCTGATGTGGGGCTCGATCCCATAACGCCGGGATCACGCCCTGAGCCGAAGGCAGACGCTTAACGACTGCGCTACCCAGGCGCCCCAAACCCACTGGTGAATTCTTATAAATGTTTAGAGAAGTAACCCCAATCTTAAACTCTTCCACAGAATATGACTCATTTTCTGAAATCAGCAAAGCCTTGATTCCAAAACCCGACTATCACATTTTGAGAGAAAATATTTACAGGCCAGCCTCTTTCATAAACCTAAATATATTACTTGGGAATGTAAAAAATCTAAAAGAATCTACAAATTATTAGAATTAATAAATGAAGTTAGCAAGACTACTTGATGCAAGGTCAAAATACAAAATTAATTTGTATATAAGCAACAAGTTAGAAAATGAAATTTACAAAAACAATACCATTTACAATAGAATCCAAAAAAAAAAAAATCAGACCTTTTGACAGAAAACTTTGACAGAAATTAAAAGATAATAATCTATAGTCAGATTGGGAAACTCAGTTCTCTGAAGATTGACTCCTTCCTAAATTGGTCTATAGATTAAATAGAATCCTAATAAAATGCCAGATGGCTTATATCTAGGGTAGAAAAAGGGAGTGACAAATTGGTTTTAAAATCCTCACAGACATGAAAAGGACTAAGAATAGTCAAGACAATCTTAAGAACAAAGCTGGAAGACTTTCATTACCAGATAACAGGGTTTGCTATAAAACTACAGTAATCAGACTGTGTCATAAATCACACGAGGATAGACAAATGGATCTATGGAACAGAGTAAAGAGTCCAGAAACAGTCTAACATGTATGTGATTACTTGATTTTATGACAGCAAAGGCACTGCAGCACAGTAGGGAAAGAAGAGTTTTCAATAAATAGTGGTGGGTTGCGTGAGGAGAGAAAAAAAAATGAGTCTTGATTCCTACCTCACAGGAATCAATTCCAGTTGGTTCATAGGTCTAAATGTTAAAGATAAGACTTTAGGGACAAACTGAAAATACCTTAACAATCTTGGAATAGGTGAGGATCCAGAAAGGAAGGAGAAGATTGCTAAATTGAACCTTATTAAAATTAAGAACTTAAACTCATCAGAATACATAACTATTATAAGAGTGAACAAACAAGTCACAGAGTGAGAGTATATAATTGTAATCCATGTATCTAATAAAGGACTTGTCAAACTCCTAAAAATCAGTAAGAGAAAAAAGAAAACCAAATTTCCAAAAGGACAAAATACTTGAATGGGTGCTCCACAAAAGAAACTATCCAAAAACCAACATGCATCCAATAATTGTTAATCATTGAATAAATTCAAATCAAAACCACAATGAGATACCACTACATAGCCTAAGAAATGGCTAAAATAATGAAATACCACTACATACCCTAAGAAATGGCTAAAATTTTAAAAGACTGACAGTATCAAGTACCTTGATGTGGAACAACTGAAACTTATGTGCTACTGGTAGATGTGTATGTAAATCATTGAGACTATTTTGGAAATCAGTTTGTATATTCTAAAAGTGAACATGCATATATCCTCTGACCTAGCTATTCTGGGATGTACAGCCAGCAGAAATCTATACATATATTCACCAAAAGACAAGAATGAACCAGAGTATTCGTAGTAGCATTATAAATAGCCTTAACATCCATCACAGTAGAAAGGGTGAATAAATTCTTCTTAACAACATGGGATGATCATCAAGCATAATACTGAGCAAAAGAAGCCAGACACAAATAAGTATATAGTGTATGGATGAAGTTTGAAAACAAGCAAAACAAATTTACAGTTTAGAAGTCACACTAGTGGGGCGCCTGGGTGGCACAGCGGTTAAGCGTCTGCCTTCAGCTCAGGGCGTGATCCCGGCGTTGTGGGATCGAGCCCCACATCAGGCTCCTCTGCTATGAGCCTGCTTCTTCCTCTCCCACTCCCCCAGCTTGTGTTCCCTCTCTTGCTGGCTGTCTCTGTCTCTGTCAAATAAATAAATAAAATCTTTAAAAAAAAAAAAAAAGAAGTCACACTAGTTATTATTATGGTGATAGTGTATGGGAGGGTTACATTGTAGGTGAAAGTCATACTTTTCACAAGCTATGCACTTATAATTTGTATAATTTTCTTCTAACTTAATTTACTTAACCTTCTCCAAATGACTTTAAAGGCTATGTTATTTTTCTAGACATCCCACCCCCATACAAACCATGTAGATGGTATGCTTATCTACGACTACCAGTCCATCAGAAGGGCCTTGCCAGATCGCTCATAACTTCCATGTTGCAAAAAAACAGACATCTTTTCTCATTATATTTAATCTCTCAGCAACATTTGGGTTTATCTTTTTTTCTTCACACCTTTGCAGACTCCTCTGTTGATCTTCTAATTGTTGAATTCCTCAGGACTCAATCCTCTTTCCTTACTCTACCATCTCTCCCCAGGATATCTCTTATATTCTTGACTTAAAATACCAACCACCATATGTGCTGAAAATTCCTAAATTCCTATCACCAACCCAGACTTCTGAGCTCTAGGGTCTGGTGTTCAGCTTCCAACTTGATATTTATCTCAAAGGCATCTTACAATGATCATATTCAATCTTACTTAAGCTCTTGGCTCTTTCCCTATTTCTACATCTTCAATCTTGTTGATCTCTATAAATCATATCTCCATAAATATTTACTAACTTCCTAATTAGACATCTTGAATCATTTTTAAGACCTCTCATTACCGGAGCACTTGGGTGGCTCAGTCAGTTAAGCATCTGCCTTTGGCTTAGGTCATGATCCTGGGCTCCTGGCATCCAGCCCCACATCGGGCTGCCTGCTCAGCAGGGAGCCTGCTTCTCCCTCTCCTCCCTACTCATGCTCTCTCTCACTATCTCTGTCTCTCTCAAATAAATAAAATATTTTTTTAATAAGACCTCTCATAGGGGCGCCTGGGTGGCGCAGCGGTTAAGCGTCTGCCTTCGGCTCAGGGCGTGATCCCGGCGTTATGGGATCGAGCCCCACGTCAGGCTCCTCTGCTATGAGCCTGCTTCTTCCTCTCCCACTCCCCCTGCTTGTGTTCCCTCTCTCGCTGGCTGTCTCTATCTCTGTCGAATAAATAAATAAAATCTTTTAAAAAATAAAATAAAATAAAAAGACCTCTCATTACCATGCACATATATGAGTACACACACACACCCATCCAGACCACCACTAGATTCTATCGATTTTGCTTCCTAAACAGATCTTGAATTTACCCCCTATGCTGTATCCTCCACTCCCAGTATACTATTTCAAACCACCACCTTGCTGTGGAGGACTATTGCAGTAGCTTCCCAGCTGGTCCTTCTAGATCCATTCTTACTACCTGTCAGTCCATTCTTCACACAGAAGTTAGAATGATCCTTTCAAAAGCATAAATACATCATGCCTTTCCTTAAAATTCTTCAAAGGTTTGCTCCTACACTTTGGAGAAAACCCAAACCTTTAACATAGCCCCACATCTCTGCAGGATTTAGTTCTTGCTTATCTCTCTTTACTGCTCTCCTCTCCTGATCATTTTCTACAGCCCACTCTAGCCTTCTCCCACTTCCTCCAAAGCACCAAGTTCTTTCTCACCTCTATTCAGCATGGAATGTACCTATTTAACATTCAGGGCACTTCTGTAGAGAGGTGCCCTGTCTAAATGACAACTCCCACTGTTATTCTATAGTGTTCTGTTTTCCTTCATAGAATTTTTTTATTTTAAATTTTGTTTATTGGTATATTTGCTTGATGTCTTTTACTTCAAACCGTAACTTTCATGACAACAGAGACTGTTTTGCTCCCTGTTGTAGTTCTGGTATCTTAACTAAATGCCTATGTTATATGTTTAGTAAATATATGGTAAATGAGAAAAGATAGCATGCCACCTTAGGTAAATTATAAGTCAGGAACTATTTCATTTGTGTGCCTGTACCCTGGGAGCATGAAAGGGTTTCCTCTGGGTTAGTCCTTTATTTCTTCAGAATTGCTCTCTGAGAAAGGCATCACGTAATCATTGTAATGCCTGGAGACCTTTTTTGATAAGTCAGTCTTCTCAGTGATGTATAGTTTATGTGCTAAGCTGAACTGTCAGTTGTGGGCAAATTTTATTTAAGCCCCCAAAGAGGAATACACCTGCCCACATTTCTTAGATTAGAGCTCTTAAAAACTAGAGGCAGTGTTCTCACTGGCAATCTCGGCTAAGTAATTTGTCTTCATTTCTAGAACTTCATTTTTTTCTTTTAATTCTTATAGCACTACAAAGGAAAGGTGGTCTAATTGCATTTGCTTACTACTAGAATTGACAGGATTGTTCACGTAAAGATTATTAGCTATTTTGGTCATACAAGTATGTTGAAATGCCACCACAGTAAGTATATGACCTGCCTTTTAATCACAGCAAGGCAAAAATGACCACATTTCATGATACTACTATCTTCATATGTTTCATAAACTATACAGAGCTATTATGATGTTACAAAATATTCTACATTTTCTTAAGAGCTTATGTTTGCTTTCTTCATCTTAGACTTAGTTTTTAATTAAAATTTTAATTGTTTTTAAGCTAATTTCAGTAAAATTAGGTGTTTCATTGTATGTTTGGTAGAAAATGAGAAGTCCAGAAATTTGAAGCAGTTTTCAGGCCACTCACATGAAAAAACCCATTTAAAAAATGCCTGTTTAGGGGCGCCTGGGTGGCACAGCGGTTAAGCGTCTGCCTTCGGCTCAGGGCGTGATCCTGGCATTATGGGATCGAGCCCCACATCAGGCTCTTCCGCTATGAGCCTGCTTCTTCCTCTCCCACTCCCCCTGCTTGTGTTCCCTCTCTCACTGGCTGTCTCTATCTCTGTTGAATAAATAAATAAAACCTTTATTTAAAAAATGCCTGTTTACTACCCAATTTTAGACCAGATAAATTTCATTTCAAGAGGAAGAGTTTTAGGGATTTAACATATTTCTTAATGTATAGTAAATGATTTATTCTTTATTTCTAAGGTCTAGATACCATACTTAGAATTCTCCCATAAATTGAAAAAAAACATGCCAGATGTTTACTGTGCATATAAGCAGATTCAGGGCCATGGTGGGGAAGGGGTGCAGAACAAGAATGAAGAGTTTGAATGCTTTTGAAAAGCCAGGTTTCTGACATTATCACTATCAACATCATCATTATTCTACCTTTAGCAAAATTGTTAATTCTCTCTTGGTGAAATAATTTTTAGAGCTTCATCTATTTATTGATATTTGCAGATTTACCAGACATTCATAGCTATTTTCATATCAATGAAATTAGGGCTCATAGGAGTTTTAGAATGTCTGCTCTCGGGTATGACTAAATAAGTTTCTGAATTTCACAATCTTCTGGTTGCTACTGCCAGCATTTTCTTCAGATTTTAAAAATGTAGATCACTGACTCTAGAGCTAGTGAAATAATATATTAGAGAAATATTGACTTTCTTTCTATAGTACTGTAACAACATACAAATATGGTAAACTATGATTATAGAGGGGGTGGGGAGATTTAAGTACAGGGATCTCTGCCATATGTAAGAACAGTCTTTTCAAGCTAATTGCCAATTTAGGGAGTGTATTAAATAAACATAATCGTTTTTATGTTTATTTCAAAAAAGGGGAAAGAGCAGCTTTATTTTGCCAGAAAGACAATGTCAGCTGCTAGGCATTTATTTCCTAGCAAAACAAACTACTTGCAAAATTCTAATTGGCAGATTTCTTCTCCCTGGCGTCTAATTAAAATCTTTCTCTAGCAATACATGATACTGAGGATAGTGTACAGATTCATTTATTGTACCAAGAAAAACTTGGGCCAAGTATGTCTTTCTAGCTTTCAGCCATTACTAATTATGTATCTTCTCTGATTTGTTTAGTACTATCATTGGTAAGGAGCAGAGTAGATGTATTGTTTACAGTCTTTCCCTTTTATGCCTATGTCATTGTTTCTAGAGTTGTATTCATTTCTGCAGCGAGTTTAATGTTTTTTTAGGTAAGTGAAACCTTATCATACTAGAAATTACAACTCAATTTTTGTGTGTAGCTTAATGTCTGTTATACAATAAAATAATACTGGTGCATAGGATTGGAATTGATCTCTATTTGCATCCTACCTTAGAGTGCTACCCTACAAATGAATATTGCTGCTCCAAGGGGGCTGGGTGGAAGACCAAGGATGAATTGGTGTAATTGCATCCTCGTTATTAAAAAGTAGAAAATGCTTAGCCAGTGGTACAGCAACCATTTTTATATCAAGGACACTGTCCTGTTAGTTAGCAGTTGATCATCATCTGATAGGAGCCTTGAGTTCAAAGATTTGAAATTCAAAGTGCTGTTTTTCAAATAGATTAAGTGGATTGAAGTTCAGCGGTGCATCATTTTATGAGTATAGTATAATGATAGTGAGAACTTTTTTCCTCCTAAATACTTACATTGTTCTTTTTTTTTTTTTCCTTGTAACTGTGCCCTCTTAGAAGGTAGGAAAAGCATGTGTAACCTGGTGTGTTCAACTCTTAGCTGGGCTTCACGTTTATTGTTTCAGTACTTAGTAAATACCCTTAATAAAGCATAAATTTTAGCTACAGATCTGAACTTACTTTGCTATGACCTGTAATAGTCTGCTCTACACTCTGCTCTTTGTCTTTCAAGCAAATCACATCATCCAAAACTTATAACCTACTTTACTACAATAGTGCTGACATGTTTTGGGAGCCTGGAAGGCAGATTGAAATTAAACTGGCATCATGGGATCTCAGTTGGTTTAACAGCTTCTCCTACCTTACTTGGTAATGCATGTATAATAATACTGAATGGCATTTGCTCTCAAGAGATTTTGGAGTTGATAGCAACAGAAATGTATTGCAGGAAAGAACATAAATACTGTAATTAAAAGGGTTATGGGAGAGACTAGAAATTACTCTATCTGAATAATTTGTTAATCTGAAGAGCTAAACCATGTGTTTAAATATGACACTGTGAAAAATAATCTTCCCAGTTCAAAAACTAAGAGTAAACTCCATCATAGGTAGAAGACTAAAGATGCATATGGAGCATTAAATCTTACGATACTTATCTTTTCATAATTATATTTATTTGCTGGACACAAGCTATTTGATATAATTTATTGTTCTTTTATTTACTTAAATTTAGAGAAGGTCGGGGCTGCATTTTTTTTTTCACTGAATATTTACCAGCCCTGTATAACAGTCTTATTAGCAAGCCAAATGCATCTTACAACCTAGGGGATAAATTTGTAAGATACTTCATGCAAGAACAAAGAGAGGGTACTAAAGATGTAAATTCAATGTAGGGAAGATATAGTTGTTTTTAATACATTCTTTTAATTTAAACTTTTTTTTAAAGATGTATTTGTTTTTATTTTAGAGAGAGAGGAAGAGAATGCAAGTGGGAGAGGGACAGAGGGAGAGAATCCTCAAGCCGACTTTCTGCTGAGTGGGGATCCTGATGAGGCGCTTGATCTCACAACCCTGAGATCATGACCTGAGTCAAAATCAAAATCAAGAGTCGGACACTCGACTCACTGAGCCACCCAAGTGCCCTAGAAGCTTTTTATGTTGTATTTCATTTAAATGTTCCTTTTCCTGATCCCAAAACTGGTTTAAGGTGATCATTCCCTATTATGGGGCCAAGTGTTATTGCTTGTTCTAATGATACAATAATGTATCCTTATTGTAAAACACTTGAACTTTAAAGACTTAAAGCAAGCATAATTTTTATGCTTTCAAACAGAATTTTATTTTTTTTTAATTTTTTTTTAAAGATTTTATTTATTTATTTGACAGAGATAGACACAGCCAGCGAGAGAGGGAACACAAGCAGGGGGAGTGGGAGAGGAAAAAGCAGGCTCATTGCAGAGAAGCCTGATGTGGGGCTCGATCCCATAACGCCGGGATCATGCCCTAAGCCAAAGGCAGATGCTTAACCGCTGTGCCACCCAGGCGGCCCTCAAACAGAATTTTAAAACGTAAAAAGTAAAAATACCTGAGGACAGTGGGTAGCCTCTTGAATGACTTTAAACAAAGAATGATATGCATGATCAGATTTTTATTCTAGAATGATCACTGGTAGTTGTGTGGAAACAGACTGGAGTCAGGAGGGACAGGCAGGCAGGAGGCTGTTGGAGTACTCGGGCCAAGAAAACTGAAGGCGCTAACTGAGACAGTAATAACAGGCCCCAGAAGAAAGGACAGAATTCATCTGGGCTTGGTGAGGGATTCATTGTGGCAGGAAGAGCAGGAGAAATGCTGAAAAGGACTCCAAGTTTTTAGCCTTAGTGACAGAGTAGAGTACGCTCAGCCAACATGGAGAACATGGGGAGTGGAACAGATTTTGAGGAAAAGATTATGGATTCAGTTTTATAGCTGGTAAGTGTGAATTGCCTATAGCACATTAAAGGAAGATTCCTGATAATAGTTTAAGTGCCAAGCATTTGATGAATAAAAAGTCGGCAGCTCTAGAGGAGTTCAGAAAAGTGTAAGAGTTTGATGTCAAATGCTAAACTCAGTCAGGTGTCCTGGCACATTTAGTTTTCTCCTTTATAGATCAGTACATCATTGAGCAGTGTGCAGCTTAAGCCTTCAGTTCATTGTCGTTGATGAGAATCTTGAGATGTGTTTAGAATTTCCCTGGTTCAGTCTGATAGATGACCTTTACTGCCTTCAGGCTTTTAATTCATCCATATTTCTCTGCCAGCTCCATAAAACCATCAATTTCAGGGCACTTTAGTCTTGAAGAGCGCAGCCATGAAAGAATTTCTCTCCCAGATTACAATAAAGCATTACTGTTAGTAGATTTTCCTTCTTGTTCTTACTTTGTATTCTGCCTCAAAACTTCCCCAGAGTCATGAAATGAATACATTTTATTTTCCATAATTCATGTTGCAGATTTTGTATATAATCTTGAATCTGTCTTGATTATTGTTCTAGTCCATTCAATAAAGGACAAAATGGTAAGAATATGAGGTTGTAGCAGTGTAAAGGGCAATCATAGGTACGAAATGATTATACAGGCAAACTTTCAGTGTTTCACTTTTTAAAAAGAATGCCTGAGTACTACTAGAACATACATTATCTTGAGTGTGAGAAAAATCTCATTCTGATTTTACATTTATCTCCTAAACTTTACTCTGTAGAGACTTTTGAATGCCTTAAAATACACAATTCCATTAATGCTTCAGTTGGCTCTTTGAGAAATGCTTTTATGTTTGTTCATGAAGCACACTCTTATTCATCACTTTCGGCATAACCAGTGTTTTCCATATATTCATCCTTATTTGGTATATACTGGCCAAAATAATCACCATTGCCTTGACTTAGTCTTTCTCTAAGAAAAACACTTCTCATCTTCCCAGCCTAAACATTTAATGGTAAGCATTCTCAAATTCAAGTGAGCTAGGTCTCTTTCATAGGGAACTCTGGTATTCTCCTATATTAAGCGTTGAGAGATGTTCCTTCCTGCTTTCATTAGCATACAGATGTGGCCAGCTATATACTGTAAATATTGACCTACATTTAAAATTCACATTTTGAGTAAAAATCTATGAGCTGGTTATCTACTCAGGTTGAAGCTTAACTTTAGAATACTTTGGTTGAAAGTAGAGTTCTACAGAGATGTAGAGAAAGAGCAAATGAAAGAAATGTGGACTAATAAAAATACAGAATTCTAGAATTTTTACAGCTGAAAGGAATCTCAGCAGGCATCAGATTAGTCTTGGGATAACTGAGGGAATATGATTTAGAAGAGGGAGCACACTTCTTCTATTTGTCCCCAGAAGAGTAGAATGAGAACCCAAGGACGGAAGCTCCTTGGGAATAGGTTTAGGGTTCATTTTAAAGAAAAACCTAATGGTCAGAGCTTTTTAGACATTCCCAAGAAAGCATTCAGGTTGAGACCTGAGCCTTGGATATAGAGTTGGACCTGGTGATGTTTGTGGGAACTTTCGGTCCTGGAATTCTTATCTAAACCAGTGCTTCCTTTTTTTATTTTAAATTTTTAAAACTGTGGTATTTACAGGAAAGTACACAAATCTTCAGTGAACAAGTCAATGAATTTGTGCACATATATATATACCTGCAAATATTTTCAGCACGTCAGGAGACTCTCCAGTCAGTACCCTCTCCCCCCCTACCGTAGATAACCACTATGCTGATTTCTGTCCCCAGAGTAGTTTCACCTTCACTTAAACATCACCTGAATGGGTTCATGGAATATTTACTCTCTGGGTCTGGCTTCTTCTGACATCATTCTGTCTGTGAGGTTCATCCATGTTGCATGTAGCAGTAGTTCAATCTGCAAGTGTTTCACTGACTTCATTGTAGGAATATATCATCATGTATACCTAACACTATTGATGAAAACATGGGTTGGTTCCATTTTGAGGCTGTTTTTAATTATGGGGCTATGCACATACTTATTACATGTCTTTTGGTGAACATTAGCACTCATTTCTGTAGGATATATTACTAAGAATGCAGTTGCTGGTTCATAGGATAGGTTTATTTTAGCAGTTATTGCCAAACGTTTTTCCAGAGTGATTGGGCACATTTAAATTCATTCCCACCAGAAACATGAAAATTTCAGTTGCTTGTCAGCACTGTGTATTGTCAGTCTTTTATTTTAGCCATTTTGGTGAATATGTTGTAGTATTTCTTTTTCTGTGGTTGTTGATCATTTTGGAGGGTCTCTTTTATGAAGCACTTGCTTTATTTTTATCCCCTTTTGAAAAAAAATGGGTCATTTATTTGTAGGAGTTCTTTATACATTCTGAATATGAGTCTTTAGGGGATATATGTGTTACAAATATTATTTCCCAGTCTGTGGCTTACTTTTTCACCCTTTTAACATGGTCTTTGATGAATAGATGTTCTTAACTTTGGTGAACTCTAATTCATCATTTTTCTCTTCTCTGGTTGGTGCTTCTTGCTTCCTCTTTAAAAGCCTTTGCCTAGCCCAAGATTATGAAGACATTTTGACCAATAATTCTTAAATTCTGATACTAAATTAGATAATAAATGCATAGAATTGTATTATTTTCTCCCATAATTTTAATCTTAAACTTTCAGCATTAGCTGTGAATAAGTAGATAATATGATACCAAATCTGAAATTTACTATCAAGATAGACTTGGTTATTGCTGTGATAACAAAACCACTACAGGATCTCGATGGCTTTTTTTCTCACTCATGCTACTTGTCCAGAGTGGGTTAACAGGGGGCTATGCTATTTTTAGTCAGTTAGGCAAGGAGGCTGATATAAACTCCATTGTGATATATCACAGGCACTGTAATGGAAGAGGGGAACATGGAAAATTGCTTTTGGACCCTTGCTACTGTGAGTTGACCCTCTGAGGTCCATGGTGTAATCTTACTGCGTTCCTGAAAGGAAAACTAAAAATATTCATGAATAACTATAATGACTACCACAGTTAACTTGGTTACATTACTTATCCTCTCTGTGGATAGTTCACTATAAAATAAGGGCTAATGATAGTATTTACCCCATGGTAGTTGTGAAGATTAAATGGGATAATACATGTAAAACTCTTAGAATAGTGCCTGTTACTTAATAAACACGCAATAAGTGCTTGCTACTATTACTGTTATCATTATTGTTATTGGGCCCTTACTATGTGATAGATACCATACTACCTGCTTTACATGGCTTAATTCTTCAAATAACTTTTATAGTAGGTACTATTATTATCCTCATTCACAGATGAGAGAACAGGTTCAGAGATATTAACTTGCCCAATTTCTGTAGCTGAAAATAAAAGATGGGATTTGAATCCAGGCAGTCTGATTTCAGAGCCTTCAGTTTAACCATGTCTCACTTCCAGATAGCAAATAAATACTAACAGAAGAATTGAGAAATACATACTGTGCTTTGAGAACTTTTGTGTTTGTGTATGTACATACATGTTCATTTTTGTGATTTTATGTTAAATTTTTGATATATTCCTATCTTCTGCTAGTTTGTAAAATTGTTTTTAATTCATATCATTTAATTGAATGTACTATTTCATGGTGTTTTGTCACGGTATGACAAATCTGAATTTATTTTGTCCTTCATAAGCAGAGGAAGGAACTTGGGCCAGAGGAGTTTAGTGATCCCAGAAGGCACAGTTACTTGGTGGCATAGCCTGAACTCAGAGCCAGACTCCCTGACTCCAGAGCTCTTTCTACTGGCTCAGGTGGCCTGCTAGTTGTTCATATGGCACATAGTCCTTTCTCAAAACTTTGAGGTGCTTTGGTTCCCTCCGCCCCAAAATTGTGAGTGAACTTGTTTTAGAATTTCCTCATAGTTCACATTGACACATCTTGATTTTAAGTTATCAATTTTGTCTTTTAAATACACTAATGTTACTAAACACCCAGAACCAAATTAGATATTTGGAGAGACTTTGTAATGAGAATAAATGCCTCCAGAGAAGATGCTTCTGTGGAAAAACACTGTAATGATGAGCTTTTTCATCTACCAAGATTTGGAATCTGAAGGGAAAGAGATGACAGTGGAATTAGAGAGGGATTAAGTATATTCTGTTTGAAGTATATCTCAAGATATATCAGCAAGAAGTAAAATGATAACTCATTTATAAAAAGCTTGTTACTTTTTTTCCCAGTGACATGAGAATATACATTGATGAACCTCAGATGTATTGTAATTTTCCAAATTAAACCTTTTAAGGAAATGCCAAGCCATATTAAACTCATATTCATGGACTATTTTCCCATAATTAAATGGGATTTTTGTATGATAATTGCAGTGTATTGTCATGTAATTGTATCTGGAAAAATAACAGAGTATAAATTGAATTAACCATACATTTCTAGCCAATAGTAGAATTTCTCATTATATTGCTGTGTAGTAGAGAAGGACTAGAAAGTCGCAACACTTCTTTTTCTCGGTATCAGTATGTGTCCGTCATCTGCCAGTAAGGTGAACCTAATCTGTGCTGTGTGGTGTTGCACTCACAGGGAAATGTATTATTGCTTTAAGAGTACAAGATGCTTTCCCTGGTCTCCTGGAGTTTCAAACATTCGTGTGTTAAAGTAAACACTGTTCTATAAAATTGAATGCAGAATTTAAATGAATTTTTTAATATAAAACGCTGAGTTCATAAACTATGCCCTCATGTTCTTCCTGCAAGACATGTTTGCTCTTCTCTGCCCTGTAGGCCTAATTCTGAGAGAGAAAGAGAGAATGAATGTATCACTAGAAGTTCTCTCTGAGGCTCCTTTCAGAATCAGGTATTAACTCCTCTAATGGTATATTTTCTGGAGAGGGGAGTGGGGAGAATCAGGTCAAAGAGAATTTTAGCTTTATGTGTAGTCAAACCTTGAAAAAGAAAGTGTATTTATGTATGGTGTGTGAAATTAAAATTGAAGTTTAAAAAGCCTATGATTCTTTTTTTTTTTAAGATATTATTTATTTATTTGACCCAGGGAGAGACAGCCAGCGAGAGAGGGAACGCAAGCAGGGGGAGTGGGAGAGGAAGAAGCAGGATCCCAGCAGAGGAGCCTGATGCGGGGCTTGATCCCAGCACTCTGGTATCATGACCTGAGCCAAGGCAGAGAAGGCAGATGCTTAACGACTGAGCTACCCAGGCACCCCAAAAAGCCTATGATTCTCGATGGCACTTCCCTCTTTCTTTAAAGTAACATAACCATATGACTGGATGTTGGGAAGTTAAAACAAAAAGTAGAAAGTAATTACTCATAATTCCACCACCCTAACATAACTACTTTGAGCATTTTGGTATGTTTCCTTCCAATATTTTTTCTTTTGTATCTGGTCTTTTAATATAATTATAGTCTGTATAGTATACTTTCTCAAATATTTCATTGAAAACTTTGTAACATGATTAGCAAGAAGAGTTTTCACATTCTTTTATTGTTTGTAGAGCATGTAAAAAAATATTTATTTGATCTTCACCTGTCGTTTTGAGTTAAATGGAGAAGGTATTAGCCCCATTTTACATATGAAGGTATTGAAAGCAGATAATCATATAACGCCTCTGCTTTGTGATCTAGTGGATTTCTGTTCTTGACAGAGGTAGCTTGCACTAACACAAACAAGTGGGTGCACTTAATGCAGAAAGAAGAGCAAAATAAATCATTCTGCACTACTCCCAGGGACCTAGTCCTGCCTTACTGGACAAGTGAGGCTTTGAACAGCAGTAGGCAACTCTGGAAATACAAATTTGTCAAATTTTAGTAAATACACACCAAGAATCTTTGAGGTGATTTAATTAGTCTGGTTACTCCTCAGAGTTACAGATAATGTGGTCTTACTTTTTTCAAAGATTTTATTTATGTATTTGAGAGAGAGCGAGCGAGCACAAGCGGGGTGGGGGGAGGGTAGAAGGAAAGGGAGAAGCAGACTCCCCACTGAGCAGGGAGCCTGACACGGGGCTCCGTCCCAGGACCCCAAGATCATGACCTGAGCCCAAAGCAGACGCTTAACCAACTGAGCCACCAAGGCACCCTGATAATGTGGTTTATTTTTTTTCCCATTGTGTTCAGTTAGCTACCATACAGTGCATCATTAATTTTTGATGTAGTATTCAATACTTCATTAGTTGTGTGTAACACCCAGTGCTCATCACAACATATGCCCTCCCTGATACCCATCACCCAGCTACCCCATCCCCCTCCACTCCCCTCCTTTCTGAAACCCTCAGTTTGTTTCCCCTTTTTCACCTAAAAACTAAGGAAACGAGGGACGCCTAGGTGGCTCAGTTGATTAAGCATCTGCTTTTGGCTCAGATTGGGGTTGAGCCTCATGGCCCGCTCCCTGCTCAGCGGGGAGCCTGCTTCTTCCTCTCCCTCTGCCCCTGCTTCCCCTGGGTATGCTCTCTCTCTGTCTCTGATAAATGACTGACAGAAAGAAAGAAAGAAAGAAAGAAAGAAAGAAAGAAAGAAAGAAAGAAAGAAAGAAAGGAAAGAAAAGAAAAGAAAAGGAGGGAGGGAAGGAAAGGAAGGAAGGAAAGGGAAGGGACGGGAAGGGAAGAAGGGAAGGGAAGAAGAAGGGAAGGGAAGAAGGGAAAGGGAGGGGAGGAAGGAAGGGTACAAAAAGAAAGGAAGAAAGAAAGAGAAAAAGAAAGGAAGAAAGAAAGAGAAAAAGAAAGAAAGAGAGAGAAAGAAAGAAAGAAAGAAAGAAAGAAAGAAAGAAAGAAAGAAAGGAAGAAAGGAAGGAAGGAAGGAAGAAAGGAAGAAAGAAAATGGGTAACTTACAATAAACCAGGAAGATAACATCCATTCATTTGGTCAGAAGTGCCTGGATGGGTGAGAGCCTGGAGGTTCTCTGTGTAAAGGGCAGAGCCTTATCATAATTGGGTAGGGTATTTAAAGGAACAATGTTCCTAGGAAACTGTACTTCTGGAGCATTAAATATGTCAAAGTTGAATTCAGGGACCATTTGATTTACTTTCTGAAGTCCTGAGCATTGTGAAGATATAAGATTTAAAATCAAGGTACAGAAATATAATCATGTTTTAAATTTTCTCCTTTTCAGTTGAAACTGTTCTATTAAGCACATCACAATTATGTCTTATTTGTTTTGTGAGGAAAACTGAATTTCATTTTACTGTTCAAAGTAGTGAAGACTATTACTGCTTGGCCTCCCTGCAACTAAAGTGTTTTGGGTTTTTGTTTTGTTTTTCTTCAACTTTTGGCTGAAGAAAAATTCCCTACTACCCAAAGCTCTCTGCTTCTCTTTTAAGAATTCTTCCTAAGAAGAGAATTTAATTTGTGAGTTGATTAAAATGAACACTTTGATGGAGTCTCTTTCTTTTTTTTTTTTTACACTATAGTTTTTATAAATGATCTGCAATTTTCCTTCTTATAACATGTCATCTTTTAGTATTCGTCGGCTTTGAAAGGGTAAAAGGTTTGGGAGTTGTTGCCTGTAATAGAAAGGAACATTCTTTCCATCTCTGCTTTGCAGTCTTGTTTCGCAGCTGCAGGTTTGAGCTGAAGAGAACAGTGTAAAATATAAGAAAATAGAGGAGCACTGTTCCTTGAACCAATAAGGACCCTTCCCCTAGAACTGTTAACTAGTAAGTTTTTGTTTGGGTCAAAATACTAGGGACCTTTGTTTCTTCTGCTCTCTCATACATTGCTTTCCTCAGATTCTAGGCTTGAACCATTTTGTTTTAGAGCAAGAAAGGAATCCTATCTACCTCCCTGATATGAAACTAGATTCCAATCATGTGTGTACCCTACGCTAAGTGTTCCTTCCCAGGAATTTACTCAGCTGGTATTTTCTGCTGCCTTCAGATCTCCAGTGCATCTGTGAATTTATTATGATAATGAGCAGTTAGCTGGTCACTCCATCTGTTCAATTCATCTGTCTCTTGCCTGTTTTTCTCATAGATTTACATAAATATCTTTACACACATCAGCTACAACCTTTACATTTTTTTACTGTTTGTCCATCTGTCCCACACTACATCATGAACTGTAAAAGGAAAAGAATTTCTTGTCAGTCTTATTTAGCTCTGTCTTCAATGCATATCATAGTTACATATAATAAACCATGAAAGCTTTATTTTTCAGCTTTAAAACTGATTTCAAACTTGTTTAAAACTCATTTCCCCTCTTGATAAATATAAAATTCCTCTATTCTAATATACCCTCCTTGAGAATCACCAAGAAGTAAGTGAAAAAATATACATATGTGTCTTCACCAAACAAGAACATTAACTTTCTGCACTTTGTATACTTAATTGCTTTGGTTTTCCAAATGTAAAATTAGATTATAACATTGCATATTGTTGAAAACACTTTTTTGTCTGTCATGTGGCCTCCTACTGGGAGTATGCCCATTATGGTGTTCCTCTTCCCCACCTTCCTCCTACCCCTCAACCCCCCACCACATACACACCCACCTTTTAACTATTTCATAGTACCCAAGTGTCCCAGGAAATTGTTTGGCAAAGTACTCTACCCAGAGAAAGTAATGCCAAGTTTTATTGGATTACTTTAACTCTTAGCTCCAGTACTAGGCCAGACGTTATCTTACTTGGGCAGTTATCTCCTTGTTTACTAATAATAAAAGCAGTGCTTAGATAGCCTATGTAGGAAGGGCCACTTAGGACCCACTGTTCCACCATGAAGAAACCAGAGAGGTGGACTGTGAACTTAAAAGGCAACACCCTTCTAATAAAATGACAGATTTTTGCTTTGGAAGAGGTAAGTATTTTGCCTGTGTTATTGCTGTGCTTTACACCCAATATGAAACACTATTTCTAGAGGTTTGGGGTTTTCTTTTTTCTCACAACACATTTTGTGTCCTAATGAAAACAATTCTCCATCAGGGTTCCATTGTGGGGGGGGGAATTCACATATAGTAATCAAACTGTCTAGAAGGAGATCTAAACAGTGCTCAGTTTCTTTAGATGATCTAATACTTCCAGTGTTTCTAAGAGAAAATATTTGACTCAAAAGTTTGCAAAACTTTTACTTCCAAAAATCACAGACAAAGATGGATGATTTATGTTTGTTTGTAATTCTGGCCTCTTCCTCCCACTTCTTGTTGTTTTGAGAACAGTATATCTAGACCAAGGACCATAACAGACTGTAAAATTCTATAAAGCAAATCTACATACCGCTTGGCACCAAGCACAATCTTGGTCACACAATAAAGGTGCTCAACAAATCCTTGTTGGTGAAATATAAACTCTACACGCATTTGCATTAAATGAGACTGGATTATTTCCTTTGTGGCCCCAAAAAACACTGTACAATATTTAACTTCACAGAAATTGCAAGTAGTATGTTGTTAGTATAGGCCACCCTTTATCACTAAATAGGTTATGAGTCTACAATTGAAATATATGCAGGTCACAGCTTATAGATTTTAGTCCTAATTTTTTTTTCAGTTACTTTGAGCTGAGAAATTTGTTCTTCAAAATCAAGAATCTAACAGCTTCTCACCACCTCCACTACTGCCACTGTGATCCAAGCCACCATCATCTTTCAGATAGGCTATTGCAGTAGATTTCCAAATGAACTCCTTATTCCACCTTTGACCCTCTCTGCTCTTCATCCTGTTCTCAAAACAGCAGCCAGAGTGGTCCTTTAAAAATGTTAGATTTACTAACGTGTGTCATTTACTCAAAACCTCTAGTGGCTTCTCATCTCAGAGTAAGAAGCCAAAATCCTTACTATGACTTACAAAGCCATATGCTGTCTGATCCCTAGTCAGCTCTCAGACCTTATCTACTGTTCTTGCCCCTGTTTCTGTGCAGCCACATTTGCCTCCTTCAGTCACATTCAGTATCCTCCTTAGCACTGGCTGTTCGCCCTGCCCTGACCCCTGTATCCTCACATACATGCATCATTCTCTCCTTCATTTCCTTCAGGCCTCAGTGAAGTCTTTCCTGGCCTCTATTTAAAATTCCAGACACCCTCTTCCCTTGAACTCTTCCTGGCCTCTTTACTGGCTCTATTTTTTTCTTAGTACTTGTTACTATGAGACATTATTCATTTTACTTTTTTTTCATCTTTTTTTTTTTCTTTCTATCCCAGTGTACTGTGAGCTGTGTGAGAGCAGGGATTTTGGCCTGTTTTGATCACTACTTGTATCCCAGTACATAGAAAGTGCCTGGAATGTTAGATACTCAGTAAATATTTGTCAAGTGAATGAATCCATTTCTTTATTGTTTAATTCCTACACTACCGGGACTCCTGGGTGGGTCAGTCGGTTAAGTATCTGCCTTGGGCTCAGGTCCTGATCCCAGGGTCCTGGGATCAAGTGCTGCATCGGGCTCCCTGCTCAGCAAGGAGCCTGCTTCTCCCTCTGCCTACCTCTAACCCTGTTTGTGCCCCTGCCCCCCTCCAACAAATAAATAAAATCTTTTTTAAAAAATAAAAAATAATAATTCCTACACTACCCTACCAGCATTTTTTGAAATTAATAATGGGGCGGCTGGGTGGCTCAGTTGATTAAGCAAGCATCCAACTCTTGATTTCAGCTCAGGTCAGTCTGAGGGTCTTGAGATCCAGCTCCACACTGAGTGGGGAATCTGCTGGAGATTCTCCCTCTCCCTCTGCTCCTCCCTCTGCTCACACTCTCTCTCACTAAAAAAAAATAAATCTTAAAAATGTATATATATATATATATATAAGTTAATAATATTTATACTTAGTAGTAGCCTAGGCTCTAGATTTTAGGAATAGAGAGCCATATTTTCTGAACCTCCCCACTTAACCCCCAGCCAGACACACGCCTCCTTGTTCCCTTCTCTTGAAATAACCCTAAGCCTTATATGTATATTCCAGTTATCTCCCCCATACTAACTACCCCACCCAAAAAAGTAAGTATTTCATTATCTTTTTCCTTCTCATCTCCCGTATCAAAACTTACAGTGCCGGGGCGCCTGGGTGGCTCAGTCGTTAAGCGTCTGCCTTTGGCTCAGGCCGTGATCCTGGAGTTCTGGGATCAAGCCCCGTATTAGGCTTCTCTGCTGGGAGCCTGCTTCTTCCTCTCCCACTCCTCCTGCTTGTGTTCCCTCTCTCGCTGGCTGTCTCTCTCTCTGTCAAGTATATAAATAAAATCTTTAAAAAAACAAAACAAAAAAAACAAAAAAACAAAAACCTACAGTGAAAGAGTTCTTAACTGAATTTCACTTGACTAAACCCCAGTTAACTGCCTGATGGGATTAGCCAGTGTTCTTATTCCCTCTGTAAAACATACTAATGCCTACAGCCTACTGACTGTTCTTGGTTAATGTTCACAGCTGGTAGACTGTTCTCTAGTAAGTCTTTGTGCTTTCACCTACTCTGGTTAAATTGCATGCATATCAAAATCAGTTGTATTCATTCTTAAGAATGTTTATAACAACAATATTTTGTTATAAATTGTATAATTATGACATAATAAATATATAATGTTTATGGTAATTTTAATTAATAAACTTCATGTTTTATAGCAGTTTTAGGTTCACAACAAAATCAAGCAGAAAGCACAAATTTTCCCACATATTCCCTGTCTTCAGACATGCCACAATCTCCTCCACCATCAACATGCCCAAGCAGCGTCATACATTTGTTACAATCAATGAGCTTAATTGACATAATCATCACCCAAAACCCTACTTTACATTAGGGGTCACTCTTGGTGTTGTACCTTCTGTGGGATTTGACAAATGTATGATATGTATCCACAATTGTAGTATTGTGCAGAATAGTTTCACTACCCTGAAAATCCTTTGCATTCTGCCTATTCACCCCTGCCTCCCCTCTAGTCCTGGCAGTCACTCATCTTTTTACTGTTTCCATATTTTGCCTAATCTGGATGTCATGTGGATGGAATCATGCAGTATATAGCCTTTTCAGATTGACTTCTTTCACTTCGTAATATTCATTTAAGTTTACTCCATGTCTTTTCATGGTTTGATAACTCATTTATTTGTAGCACTGAATAATATTCCATTATCTGGATGTACTATAGCTTGTTTATCCACTCACCAACTGAAAGACATGGTTGCATCCAAATTTTGATGTTATGAATAAAGTTGCCATAAACATTCATGTTCAGGTTTTTAGTGGATGTAGGTTTTCAGTTCCTTTGGGTAAAGACCAAGGAACTCAATTGCTGGTAAGAATACAGTTTTGTAAGAAACTACCAAACTGTCTTCCGTAGTGGCTGTACCATTTTTGCATTCATTCCCACCAGGAGTGAATAGAGCTCTTGTTCTAAATCCACTTCAGCATTTGGTGGTGTCAGTGTTATGGATCTTAACCATTTTAATAGCTATGTATTGGTATCTCATTTTAATTTTCAATTCCTTAATGACATGTGATATTGAACATCTTCTCATATGGATACTTGCCATCTGTATATCTTCTTTGGTGAGGAGTCTGTTCACGTCTTTTGCCCATTTTTTAAATGAGTTCTTTATTTCTTACTGTTAAGATTGAAGAGTTCTTTGTATATTTTTGATAACAGTTTTTTGTCAGATGTGGCTTTTGCAAATACTTTCTCCAAATCTGTGGCTTGTCTGCTTGTCTCCTCATTCTCTTGACATTGTCTTTTTTAGAAGAACAGTTTTTCATTATAAGGAAGTCCAGTTTATCAATTCATTCTTTCCTGGATCATGCTTTTGTTGTTCTGTCTAAAAAGTCATTGCTATACCGAAGGTCATCTAGATTTTCTCCTGTGTTATCCTATAGGAATTTTGTAGTTCTGCACTTTACATTTAGGTCTCTGGTCCATTTTTTTTTTTAAGATCTTACTTATTTATTTGACGGAGAGAGAGAGAGCAAAAGCAGGGGGAGCAGCAGGCAGAGGAAGAGGGAGAAACAGGCTCCCCACTGAGCAGAGAGCCCAATGACCCAGGGCTGGATCCCAGGACCCTGGGATCATGACCCAAGCTGAAGGCAGCCGCTAAACCTACTGAGCCACCCAGGTACCCCTCTGATCCATTTTCAATTAATTTTCATGAAGAATATAAGGTCTATGTCTAGATTTTTTTTATTTTTTGGCATGTGATGTCTGGTTTTTCTAGCAACATTTGTTAAAAGACAATCTGCTTCATTGCCTTTGCTCCTTTGTCAGAGATGGGTTGAATATATTTATATGGGTTTATTTCTGGGCTCTCTGTTCTCTCTGTTCCACTGATCTCTTACCAATACCACACTATCTTGATTATTGTAACTTAATTAAAATGTTTAAGTTAGGTAACGTTGATCTCCCACCTTTGTTCTCCTTCAGTATTGAGTTGGCTATTCTGGGTCTTTTGCCTCTCCATATAAACTTTAGAATCAGCTTTTTTATATTCATGAAATAACTTGCTGGGGTTTTTATTGGAATTGAGTTAAATTCATAGATCAAACTGGGAAGAAATGGCATCTTGACAATATTGAGTCTTCCTGTTCATTAACATAGAATATTTCTCTATTTATTACTTCTTTGATATCTTTCATCAGGGTTTAATAATTTTTCTCATATAGGATTTAACAGATATTTTGTTGGATTCATACCTAAGTATTTCATTTTGGGAGATGCTAATATAAATGGTAATTTGTTTTTAATTTGAAATCCCACTTGTTCATTGCTGGTGAAAGCAAAGCAGTTAATTTTTTTTAAAGATTTTATTTATTTATTGAGAGAGAGAGAACACCCACGAGCTGGAGGAGGGGCAGAAGGAGAGGGAGAGAGCAGACTCCAAGCTGAGCACGTATCCAACATGGGGCTCAATCTCACAACCCTGAGATCATGACCTGAGCCAAACTAAGAGTCAGACGCTTAACCAGTTGAGCCACCCAGGCACCCTGGAAAGTAGTTAACTTGTAGCCTGCAACCTTGCTATACTTGCTTATAAGTTTCAGGAGTTTTTGTCAGTTTGTTCAGATTTTCTTCATAGACAGCTGTGTCATCTGTGGACACAGTTATTTCTTCCTTCCCAATCTATATACCTTTTATTTCCTTTTCATGTCTTATTACATTAGCTAGAACTTCCACTGTGATGTTGGAAAGCTTTTGTGGTGGAGGGTGGACATCTTTGCCTTGTCCCTGATCTTAAAGGAGAAGCTTCAAGTTTCTCACCATGAATATGGTGTTAGCTGTAGGTTTTTTGTAGATGTTCTTTATCAAGTTGAAGAAGTTCTGTTCCTAGTTTGCTGAGAATTTTTAGCATGAATGGGTATTGGATTTTATCAGATGTTTTTCTGTATCTGATCATATGGTTCTTCTTCTTTATACTGTTAATGTGATGGAATGCATTAATTTTTTAATGTTGAACCAGCATTACATACCTGGAATAAATATCACTTGGTCATGATATATAATTCTTTTTATACATTGATTGCTTTAATTTACTAATATTCTGTTGAGGATTTTTACCTCTATATTCATGACAGATATTGGTCTATATTTTTTTTGTGTTTGATGTCTTTGTTTGGTTATTAGGATAGTGCTGGACTCACAGAATGAATTAGGAAGTATTCCCTCTGCTTCTGTTCTCTGAAAGAGATTGTAGGGGATTAGTGTAGTTTCTTCCTTAAATGTTTGGTAGAATTCACCAGTGAACCCATCTGGGTCTGGTGCTTTCTGTTTTGGAAGGTTATTAATTACTGATTCAATTTATTTAATAGATATACGCCTATTCTGATCATCTGTTTCTTTGTGAGTTTGGGCAAAGTGTATCTTTCAAAGGATTGGTCCATTTCATCTTGGTTATTAAATTTCTGGGCCTAAAGTTGTCCATAATATTCCTTTATTATCCTTTTAATGTCCATGAGATCTGTAGTAGTGTCCCCTCTTTCATTTCTGACATTGGTAATTTGTGACTTTTCTCTTTTATTCTTAGTTACCTGGCCAGAGGCTTACTGATGTCATTGATCTTTTCAAAGAAACACCTTTTGGTTTTGTAGATTTTCTTGATTGTTTTCCCATTTTCAATTTTACTGATTTCTGCTATAATTTTTATTATATATTATCTTCTGCTTACTTTGGAATTAATATGCTCTTCTTTTTGCAATCTCCTAAAGTGGAAGCTTAGATTATTGATTTTTGATCTTTCTTCTTTTCTCTAGTATATGCACTCAGTGCTGTGAATTTACTTCTAAGCACTGCTTTTGCTGCATCCCACAAATATCATAAGTTATACTTTCATTTTCTTTTAATTCAAAATATTTTTAAATTTCTCTTCATTTCTTCTTTGACTCATGTGTTATTTATAAGTGTGTTGTTTAATTTCCAAGTGTTTTAGGATTTTTCCAACCTTGGGGTGCCTGGGTGGCGCAGTCGTTAAGCTCAGGGCGTGATCCCGGCATTATGGGATCGAGCCCCACATCAGGCTTCTCTGCTATGAGCCTGCTTCTTCCTCTCCCACTCCCCCTGCTTGTGTTCCCTCTCTTGCTGGCTGTCTCTATCTCTGTCAAATAAATAAATAAAATCTTAAAAATATATATATATTTTTTTTTAAAGGATTTTTCCAACCTTTTTTCCGTTACTGATTTCTGGGTTTATTTCATTGTGGTCTGAAAGTAGAAATTATGATTTATAGTCTTCTACATTTAAGGTATGTTTTATGGCCCAGAATTTGGTCTATCTTGGTGAATGTGCCATGTTGAGAAAAATGTGTAATCTACCGTTGTTAGATGAAGTAGTCCTACAGATATCAGTTGTATCCAGGTGATTGGTGATGCTGTTGAGCTCATCTACGTCCTTACTGATTTTCTATCTTCTCGAAATATCTGTTTCTGTTAGAGGGGTGTTAAATTCTCCAGCTATTAATTGTGGATTCATCTGTTTCTACTTGTACTTCTATCAGTTTTTGCCTCATGTGTTTTGACCCTCTGTAGTTAGACATATAAACATTAAAAATTATTATGTCTTCCTTGAGTATTGCCCCGTGGCATTATGTAATTCCCCTCTTTATCCCTGATGACTTTCTTTGCTCTGAAGTCTGCTCTGTCTGAAACTAATGTAGCTACTCTCTCTTTCTTTTCATTGGTGTTTTATCATTTCCCGTTCTTCCACTTTTAATGTATATGTCTTTATATTTAAAGTGGGTTCCTTATAGACAGCATATAGTTGAAACTTGTTTTTCATTCACTCTGACCATCTCTGTCTTTTAATCAGTATATTTAGAACATTGACATTTAAGGTGATTATTCATATAGTTGGATTAATATCTATCGTCTTTGTTACTGGTTTCTATTTATTGCCATTGTTCTTTGTTTTTGTTTTTGTTTTTTTTTTCTTCCATGCTTTTTCTGCCTTTGGTGGTTTTAATTGAGCATTTTATATGATTCCGTATTCTCTCCCTTCTTACCATATCAATTCTATTTCTATTTTTTACTTTTTTAAGTGGTTGCCCTAGAGTTTGCAATATGCATTTAAGACTACTCCAAGTCCACTTTCAAATAACACCATACTATTCATGGGTAGTTCAAGTACCTTATAATAGCAAAATACTCCTAATTCTTTTCTCTCATCCCTTGTATCATTACTGTTACTTATTTTACATAAGTGTGTGTGTATGTTTGCATGTGTAAGCATATGTAAATCAAATACACTGTTGCTATTATTACTTTAAACAAGCTGTTATCTGTTAGATCAATTAAGAATATGAAAAATAAAGATTTTCATTTTACGCTCATTTATTCATTCTCCAGTGGTCTTCCTTTCCTTACCAAGTTTCTGACTGGTATCATTGTTTTTCTTTCTGAAGAACTTTTTTTTTTTTTTTTTTTTTTTTTTTTTTTACTTTCAAATACTACTTTCAGCTCTACTTTCAAGGCAGGCCTACTAGAAAGAAATCGCTTCAATTTTTCTTTGTCTGTGAAAGTCTTTATTTCTCCCTCACTTTTGTAAGATGATATCACAGAGTACAGAAATTTAGGCTGTTGGGGTTTTTTTCTCTCAACACTTCAAATATTTCATTCCCCTCTCTTGATTACATACTTTCTAAGGAGAGATTGGATATAATTCTTACTTTGCTCCTTAGGTTAGATATTTTTAGGGGGCTGGTTTCTTACCCCCCTCCCCCCTCAGGAGATGTGAGTGGATCAATTTTTTTTATTATAATTCCAGTGTAGTTAACATACAGTGCTATATTAGTTTCATGTGTACAATGTAGTGACCCAACCTTCCATACATTACACAGTGCTCATCAAGACAAGTGCATTTCTAATCCCCTTCAACTATTTCACCCATCCCCTCACGCACCTCCCCTCTGGTAACCCTCAGCTTGTTCTCTATAGTTAAGATACTGTTTCTTGGTTTGCCCCTCTCTTTCTCTCTCTCTCTTTCTTTTCAAAACTTTGAGTGTTTGTTTTGTTTCTTAAATTCCACATGAATGAAATCATATATATATGTCTTTCTCTGGCTTATTTTGCTTAGCATTATACTGTCTAGATCCATCCATGTTGTTGCAAATGGCAAGATGTCATTCTTTTTATACCTGAATAATACTCCGTTGTATATATAAACCATATCTTCTTTATCTATTCACCTATTGATGGACACTGGGCTACTTCCATAGTTTGGCTATTGTCAATAATGTTGCAGTAAACATAGGGGTGCATATATCCCTTCAAATTACTGTTTTCACATTCTTTGGGTTAATACCCAGTAGTGTGATTATTGGATCACAGGGTAGCTCTCTTTTTAACATTTAGAGGAAACTCCATATTGTTTTCCATACTGACTGCACCAGTTTGCATTCCCACTAACTGTACAAGTGTTCCTTTTTCTCCACATCCTCACCAGTACTTGTTTCTTAAGTTTTGGGTTTTAGCCATTCTGATGGAGGTCAGGTGATATCTCATTGTGGTTTTGATTTACATTTCACTGATATCATTGCAAATTTTTATATGTTGGCCATCTGGATGTCTTTGAAGAAATGTCTGTTCATGTCTTCTGCTCATTTTTTAATTAGATTATTTGGGGGCTTTGGTGTTGAGTTGTATTAGATCTTTATATATTTTGGATACTAACCCTTTGTTGGCTATGTCATTTGCAAATATCTTCTCCCATTGAATAGGCTGTCTTTTAATTTCGTTGATAGTTTTCTTTGCTGTGCAGAAGCTTTTTAACTTGATGTAGTCCCAGTAGTTTATTTTTGCTTTTGTTTCCCTTGCCTCAGGAGACATGTCTAGAAGGATGTTGCTATGACCAATGTCATAGAAATTACTGCCTGTTTTCTCTTCTAGGATTTTTATGCTTTCAGGTCACATATTTAGGTCCTTGATCCATTTTGAGTTTATTTTTGTGTATGGTGTAAAAAAAGTGGTCCAGTTACATTCCTTTGCATGTAGCTATCCAGTTTTCCCAAGACCATTTGTTGGAAAGACTGTCTTTTTCCCATTGCATATTCTTGCTTCCTTGTAGATTAATTGACCATTGTGGGTTTATTTCTGGGCTTTCTATTCTGTTCCATTGATCCATGTGTCTGTTTTTGCCAGTACCATGCCGTTTGGATTACAATAGCTTTGTAATATAACTTGAAGTCTGAAATTGTGATACTTCCAGTTTTCTTTTTGTTTTTCAAGATTGCTTTGGCTATTTGGGGTCTTTTGTGATTCTCTACAAATTTTAGCATTGTTCTAGTTCTGTGAGGAATGCTGTTGGTATTTTGATAGGGATTGCATTACATGTGTAGATTGCTTTGGGCAGTATAGACATTACAATATTTGTTCTTCCTATCCACGAGCATGGAATGTCTTTCCATTTCTTTGTATCAACTTCAATTTCTTTCATCATTGTTTTATAATTTTCAGAGTATAGGCCTTTCACCTCTTTGGTTAAGTTTATTCCTACGTATCTTATTATTTTGGGTGCAATTGTAAATGGGATTGTTTTCTTGATTTCTCTTCTGCTGTGTCATTATTAGTGTATAGAAATGCAACAGAGTTCGATTTATTAATTTTGTATCCTGTGACTTCATTGAATTCATTTGTCAGTTCTAGTATTTTTTTTCTTTTGGGGGAGTCTTTAGCATTTTCTATATATAATATCATATCATCTGCAAATTTTGAAAGTTTTACTTCTTCCTCACCAATCTGGATGCCTTTTATTTCTTTCTCTTGTCTGATTGCTGTGGCCAGGACTTCCAGTACTATGTTGGGTAAAAGTGGTGAAAGTGGACATCCTTTTCTTGTCCCTGATCTTAGGAGAAAAGCTCTCAGTTTTTCCCCATTGAATAAGATGTTAGGTGTGGATTTTTCGTATAAGGCCTTTATTACATTGAGGTATATTCCCTATAAACCTACTATGTTGAGAGTTTGTATCATAAGTGGATGTTGTACTTTATCAAATGCTTTTTCTGCATCCATTGAAATGATCATATGTTTTTTATCCTTTCTCTTATTTTTCTTTATGATTTTATTTTTAAGTAATCTCTACATCCAGTCTGGGGCTCGACAACCCCAAGATCAAGAGTCACATGTTCTATCAACTGAGCCAGGCCAGGCACCCCTATCCTTGCTCTTATTGATGCGATGTATCACATTGATTGATTTGTGAATATTGAACTACGCTTCCATCCCGGGAATAAATCCCACTTGATTGTAGTGAATGATTTTTTTAATATATTGTTGGATACAGTTTGCTAGTATTTTGTTCAGGATTTCTGCATCTGTTTTCATCAGAGATACTGGCCTGTAGTTCTCCTTTTTTGTGGTGTCTTTATCTGATTTTAGTATCAGGGTAATGCTCACCTCACAGAATGAATTTAGAAGTTTTCCTTCCTCTTCTATTTTTTGGAAACGTTTGAGAAGAGTAGGTATTAACTTTTCTTTAAATGTTTGAAAGAATTCCCCTGTGAAGCTGTCTGGTCCTGGACTTTTGTTTGGTGGGAGGTTTTTTATTACTGATTCAGTTTCATTCCCGGTAGTCAGTCTGTTTAAATTTTCTATTTCTTCCTGCTTCAGTTTTGGTAGGTTATATGTTTCTAGGAGATTATCCATTTCTTTTAAGTTTGTGTAATTTTTTGGCATATAATTTGTCATAATACTCTCTTATAATCATTTCTCATCTTTCATTTGTGATTTTGTTTATTTAAGTCCTCTCTTTTCCTTTGAGGCTGGCAGAGGTTTATCAATTTCATTGATCTTTTCAGAGAACCAGCTTGTGGTTTCAGTGATATGTTCTATTGTCTTTTGGGTTTCTATATCATTTATTTCTGCTCTAATCTTTATTATTTCCTTCCTTCCAGTTTTGGGTTTTGTTTGTTGTTCTTTCTCTAGATCCTTTGGCATAAGGTTAGGTTGTTTGTTTGAGATTTTTCTTTCTTCTTGGGGTAGGCCTATATTGCTGTAAACTTCCTTCTTAGAACTGCTTTTCCTGCATTCCAAAGATTTTGGAACATAGACAAATGTTTTCATTTTTATTTCTCTCCATGTAATTTTTTATTTCTTCTTTGATTTCTTAGCTGACCCATTTATTATTTAATAGCAAGTTACTTAGCCTCCGTTTGTGCTCTTTCTAGATTTTTTCTTATGGTTGATTTCTAGTTTCATAGCATTGTGGTCAGAAATGCATGGTATGACTTGGATATTTTTGAATTTGTTGAGATTTATTTGTGACCTAATATGTGATCTGTTCTGGAAAATGTTCCCTGTGTACTTCGAAAGAATTTGTATTCTGCTGTTTTCAGATGGAATGTTCTGAATATATGTGTTATATCCATCTGTTCTACTGTGCCATTCAAAGCCACTATTTCCTTGTTGATTTTCGCTTTGGATGACCTGTCCATTGATGTAAGTGAGACGTTAAAGTCCCCAACTTTTATTATATTACTATCAATTGGTTCCTTTATGTTTGTTATTAACTGTTTTATGTATTTGGGTGCTCCTATGTTGGGTGCATAAATATTACAATTGTCATAACTTCTTGTTGGACTGTCCCCTTAATATGTATGTCCTTCTTTGTCTCTTATTACAGTCTTTGTTTTATTTTTTTTTATAAAGATTTTATTTATTTACTTGACAGCCAGTTAGAGAGGGAACACAAGCAGGGGGAGTGGGAGAGGAAGAAGCAGGCTCCTAGTGGAAGAGCCTGATATGGGGCTCGATCCCAGAACGCTGGGATCACGCCCTGAGCCGAAAGCAGACGCTTAACGACTGCGCCACCCAGACACCCCTACAGTCTTTGTTTTAAAGTCTGTTTTGTCCCTTATAGGTATTACTACCCCAGCTTTCTTGTAATATCCATTTGCATGATAAATGTTTCTCTGTCCCCTCATTTTCAATGTGCATGTGTCTTTAGGTCTAAAATGAGTCCCTTGTAGGCAGTGTGCAGATGGGTTTTGTTTTTTATCCATTCTGTCATCCTGTGTTTTTGATTGGAGCATTTAGTCCATTTATGCTCAAGGTAATTATTGATAGATATGTATTTATTGCCATTTTGGTACTTGTTTTGTGATTGTTTTTATAGTTCTTCTCTGATCCTTTCTTCTCTTGCTCTCTTTCACAGTTTGCTGGCTTTCTTTAGTGATTATACTTGGGTTCCTTTCTCTTTATTCTTTGTGTGTCTGTGTTTGGTTTTTGATTTGTCATTACCATTAAGTTCTTATATAACATCTCCTGCATATAGCAGTCTATATTAAGTTGATGGTTGCTTAAGTTTGAACCCAGTCTTTTCTCTTTTCCCTCCCCCATGTTTTAGGTATTTGATATCATATTTTACATTCCTTTGTTTTGTGAATCTTTTGACTGATTTGTATAGATATACTTATTTTTACTACTTTTATATTTCCTACCTTTCCTACTCTTACTTATGGCCTTAACTTTCCAATCAAAGATTCCCCTTTAACATTTCTTGTAGGGCTGGTTTAGTGGTCATGAATTCCTTTAGCTTTTGTTGTCTGAGAAAGTCTTTATCTCTCCTTCTGTTCTAAATGATAGCCTTGCTAGATAGTGTATTCTTGGCTGCAGATTTTTTCCTTTCGATACTTTGAATGTATCATGCCACTTTATCCTGGCCTACAAAGTTTCTGCTGAAAAATCCACTTAGAGCTTTATGGAGTTTCCCTTGTATATAACGGTCTTCTTTTCTCTTGTTGCTTGTAAAATTCTCTTTTCATCACTACTTTTTTACATTTTAATTACTATGTGCCTTGGTGTGGGCCTCTTGGGTTGATTTTGTTGGGGGAATCTCTCTGCCTCCTGGATCTAGATATCTGTTTACTTCCCCAGATTAGGGAAGTTTTCAGCTATTATTTCTTCAAAAAAATTTTCTGCCCCCTTGTCTCTCTCTTCTTCTCCTGGGATCGCTGTACTGCGAATGTTGTTACACTTGATGGAGTCACTGAGTTCCCTAAGTCCTGTTCTCGTTTTGCATATTTTTTTCCACCTGCTCAGCTTGCTTACTTTCCATTACTCTGTCTTCTAGATTGTTAATTCATTCCTCTGCTTTTTCTATCCTGCAATTTATTCCATCTAGTGTATTTTTTATTTTATTTATTGTGCTCTTCATCTCTGATTTTTTTTAATCTCTTTGTTAAGGGTCTCCTTGATGTTCTCCACTCTTTTCTGAAGTACAGTGAGTATCTTATGATCATTACTTAAATTCTCTATTAGGCATATAACTTATATCCATTTAGCTTTGGTCTCTTGCTGTGGTTTTGTCCTCTTCTTTCATTTGGGACATAGTCCTCTCTTTCATTTTGTCTAATGCTCTGTATCTGTTTCTGTGTGTTAAGGAAGTCAGCTATGTCTCCTGCTCTTGAAAGTAATGGCCTTATGAAGAAGAGGTCCTATAGTGCCATGCAGTGCAGTGTCCTCTGTTTACCAGAACCTGGTGCTTGAAGGGGTGTCTCCTGTGTGTATAGTGTGCATCCCGCTGTTGTGTCCTGGTCACTTTTTCCTTCAGTCCAGTTGTCTACAGAGGCTCTCTTTGCCTGTTTTGCACAGTGTTTGGTCCACAGGCAAGGTGTGCAATTTTAACAAGGTGCGCCTAGGACTTGCAAGGCCCTCTACCACCATCAGGACTGGGGCCCTGCAAAACACACAGGCTGGGAGGTGGGTTGGGAAATGCAATGTTGGCACAGCCTTCTCAGGGAAGGGATTTGGCAATGCTGGGACTGAGGCAAACTTGACTGGAAAGGGTGGATCTACCAAAGCACAGGCAGGTGGGGTTTGGTGTAAACAACTGAGGTAGTAAATAGTCAGTGTGTGCTGGTTCCAGCAGGTGGCCGCATGGCCACCTTTGTTCCTGGAGAAGTCCCTCAGTGATCCCTGCCCCTCTAGGACACACTCAGGAATGAGTAATTACTCTCCGTCTCATATGCCCCAAGCCTTTTTTTAAACTGCTGCTTCCATGCTGTATTTCCACTGACTGTTTGTCTTGTTGTCTCTTTAAGGGCAGGGACTCAGCTTCCTATCACCCTCTGAGCTCTCCCAGAAATGAGCCCATTGATTTTTTAAATTCCGTGCTTTAAGTCCCACAGGTTGTAAAAACTCAGGAAATTTGGCCCCTCTCACTTTCAAAGCCAAATGTTCTAGGGATTCATCTTCCTCATGCAGGCTTCCCAGTGTGCTGATAGTTTGTTTCTTCCCTTCTCCTAGCCTACAGCTCCTTTCCCTCCACCCCCCAGCAGTCAGCAGCAGTAGTTTGACTCCCTTCCACATCTCTGCCCTTCCTACCCTCTTCAATATGGCTTCTTCTCTACCTTCAGTTGTGGAGTTTGTTCTGCCAGTCTATGGGTGGTTTTCTGAGTTATTTACACTGATGTTGAGTATTATCTAGTTGTATCCATGGGAAAAGGTGAGCTTAGGGTCCTCTTCCTCCACCCTCTTTCCAGCCTTTCCTCTGATCTGGCTTCTTTCAAGATTTTTTTCTTTATCTTTGATTTCCTAAAGTTTGAACATGATTTTTTTACTATAGTTTTTTGTTTGTTTGTTTTTTACATTACTCCTGTTTGATATTCTCAGAGCCTCTTGGACCTATGGACTATTGTGTGACATTAATTTGGAGGAATTCTCAGTCACAGTTGCCTCAAATATTGCTTTTGTTCTTTTCTCTCTTCTACTGCTATTCCCATTACATGTATGTTACACCTTTTGTAGTTATTCCACAGTTTATGGATAATCTGTCCTTTTTATATTCCAGTCTGTTTTCTCTTTGCTTTTCCATTTTAGAAATTTCTCTTGTCATATTATCAAGGTCAGAGAGTTTATCTTCAGCTATGTCCAGTCTACTAATAAACTCACCAGAAATATTCATTTACGTTACAGTGTTTTTTATCCCGAGCATTTCTTTTTGATTCATTCTTAGAATGTCCTTCTCTCTGTTTATATTTTATATTATCTGTCTCTTCCTGCATTGTCTACATTTCCCATTAAAGCCCTTAACATATAATTTTAAAATATGCTGGTCTGAAAACTTCAGTATTCATGCCATAGATTACTTGTTCAGTCTCTTCAAACTATGTTTTTTGTCTTCTAGCATGCCTTGTAATTTTTTGTTGAAAAGTAGACATGATGTACTAGATAAAAGGAACTGTGGTACCTAGGCCTTCAGTAATGTAGTGGTGAGGGTAGGGGGAGAAGCATTCTAGTCTTATAATTAGGTCTCAGTCTTTTGGTGCACCTGTGCCTCTGGACTGTAACCTCTGGTGCTTCTCAGGTATTTTCTCCCTTTAGGTGAGACAGGATGGCTGGAGGGAGCTGGAGTTGTATGTTTCCCTTAGCCCGTGTGGAAAGCTAGAAAGGCTAGAATTGATATTTCCCTAGCATTCCTAAAAAATGGGGTAAGGATATGGGGAATTTGGAACTCTCATATATTGTTAGGAGGAATGTAAAATGGTGCAGATGCTTCGGAAGACACTTTGGCAGCTCCTCAAAATGTTGATTATGGAGTTACCATATGATCCAGTAATTCCATTCCTAGGTATATGCCCAGGAGAATTGAAAACATGTCCACAAGAAAACTTGTACACAGATGTTCATAAACAGCATTATTCATAGTGATGAAAAAGTAGAACCAACCTAGTCTATCAGCTGATAAATGGATAAGCAAAATGTGGTGTCGCCATACAATGGAATATTATTCATCCATAGAAAGGATTAAAATGCTGATGCATGCTACAGTGTGATGAAGCTGTGTAATAAAGATAAAGACCTTTATGCCAGACGAAAGAAGCCAGACACAAAAGGCCACATCCTGTGTGATTCAGTACAGGTATAGCCATAAAGACAGAACGGAGATTAGTGGTTGTTACTCAGATGTAGGAGAAGGGGAGAATGAGGAGTAACTGCTAATGGGTACCAAGTTCCTTTTTGGAGTGATGAAAATATTCTAAAATCAATTATGGTGTTAGTTGTATGGGGTAACCTTATAAATACATAAAAACCACTGAATTGTATACTTTAAGGGTGAATTTTATGGTATATGAATTATGTTTAAAAAAGTAAAGCAACTTAGGGTGGCCTTTGATGTGAGTCAGGGATGGGGAGTGTGAAGAGAGGACGGTGAATGGGAGGATTTGGGTGACTTAGGTTTGAATTGGTTGAGAAAGTTTGACAGAGCTGATATGGCAGTTTGGGAAGATCCTAAGAAAATGTGGAATGATTGCTGAGAACATTGAGGGCCTAGTTGTGGTTGGATAAATTTATAGGAGCACCCTTTATTTTGTGATTTTTCTCCAACACCATCTTGAGCTAAAACTCAGAATTGATCTACATCTGAGGTGTAGAAGGGGTAACAAGGCAAAGGATTTGAGAGTGTTGACAAAAGAATATTTGAAATGTGGCCATGGAATCTAACATGGACAGAGAAGGGAAAATCAAGTGTCAGTGAATAGAGGTTTGTGTGGTTAGAGGTCAGTCGTAGTAGAAGTAATTGAGAGAGCTGAAATGATAGGGAATAGTGGTCAGAAATACTTGAATTTGAGGTTGGTTGGACAAACGACATGATTTTTAAAAGAACTGGGAGTTTTACATAAGGCTTTTAGTGTGGAAAATGAGGGCAGAATCCCTTCTCTAAACTTTGAGGTGTGTGATGAGGAGGAAATAAGATTCCTCTCCATGAAAGAACTTAATGAAGTGGGATTAACATACGAAAGTAAGGAAAGGGCACTTGAAAACAGTCAACCGCAGAAAACCTAAGTACAAATTAAGCTTTCAGCACTGTCCAACAGATTTGGAATAATGCAGTCTCATCGTTGAGATCATCCGTCTTTTTGGGAGGGGTTACTAGGAAAATCTTAGTTGAGGAACATTTCTTAAACTCCACCTATATTCAGTGTCCTGAATATGAGTTGGCTCCCCATATTTACTACAGGGAGAAAATGTGTTGATTGGCCAGTAAGTGTCTAGTGTGCTTAATATAATTGTCATTACAATTTTTACAATTGTCATTAAAATATCTTAAATTGGCACCATGTTTTATACATCTTTTTTTTTTTTCAGTGAGTGGCTCGCATTAGAGGGTATTGTTGGATTTTCAAAGCTCAGTCTGGACCCTCATTCAAAGTGTAAGCCCCAAGGTAATATCGTTTTTTGAGGCCTCCAGGTAGAAGCCTTCACTGGGAGGTCCCTTCTGCAAGGAAACATCTGCGTGTTATGCTTACTTATGTAAACTGCAATGGAGAACCAGATTTGTATATTGCTTTGTCTTTGTTCATATTTCTCTTCTTTCCCCTTCCAGAGCAGCATTCATTACATTTCTTAAGTGCTTCACATAGAATTGCAAAGTTCAGTGTGACCTCTGTACTGGGACATTATCAGACACAGATGCTACACTGAAAGGCTTTTTGGCAATCAGTGGCTTAGTAGCCGTGATTCAGTTTGAATCACCCACTCATGGACCATATGAAAGCAGATTCTTGCAGGATCCCAGCCATGTTCTTGGGAATCATTTTCTTTTCCAACTTACTGGACTAGTTTAGAGACCTTTGGGTTTCACTGGACTTTTTCCTCATTTCCTTCTTTTGTTGATCTTGGCCCCTTAGCCTTCCACCCACTTTATTACTCATTTCTTAGGGACCTGACTACTTTAGTAACACTAAGAGAAAATATATCTGAAGCCATATGGGTTGAGTAAAACCAACTCAAGAAAAGAAAGAAAAAAAAACAAGAAATTTGTGTTCTCTCAACTGCCTTTGTTTATATCATCTGTTTATCTGTTGCTAAGGTTATGTTGTCCAGCTACCTCTCAAGATCTCACCAATGACTGAAGATAACTGGGCAGCACCCTAAGAGGGTCATGTTGGCATAGTGAATGACAAGACACTTCATTCACCCCCTGCCAGATAATATATTGCCTTTGAGGTGTGAGGGGTGCAAGGAGCTTCAGATGCTGAATCTTAAAGTTCTTGAAAGGCCATTTACATTTAAGGAGACGTTTAGAAAGAAGCCAGCTAGCAGTCCATTCTTATAAAGTTTGGGAATAAATATCTGGCTATTTGAATGTTTGCTCGTGGTTTACAGTTAGGCTGTATGGTAGCTAATTCATTAGTGGGTTTTTTGGTAAGATGAATATCAGGGTAAGGTGATGCTAACAGCCCTTAAAGCCCAGGCTCTAATCTGGTCTGTGCATAATGTGAATTAAAATTAAATTAAAACGTAGTACACTTACATCAGGATTTTTCTAGAAAACATCTAGAATGGAATTTTGCAGTATTTGTTAGAGCCTCTTGTAAACCCCCCCCCCGTCTTGAAGGAATTGAGAAGGGTTGGCAGGCATCACTGCACACGGAATAAACTCCTGATTGAGTCTAAAGTTCCTCTCTCTGCTTTCCATGCTCTACCCACCACAGTGGGTAAGAGACACACAGAAGCATTTTTCACATTAAGCTGTGTATGAACCTTGGTCTGCTAACTAACAAATTTAGAAGGAAAAACAAGAAAATAAGTGAGAATAAGAAGTAAGCCATCAGTGTTGCCATTTTGGAAGTAAATGACTCTACTGAACATTTAGAATTTGGTGTCGGTATCATCTGCGTCTTCTTGGTGTTTCCTCCTCCGCGGGATGAATCCTAGCTCTGCCTGGGCTGCTGTGCCTTCCCCTTATTGCGTTTTCACTCCGTCTCCTTAGCAGCGGTCCCTGAAATAACTGCTGAGGGAGCTCCGAAGTGAATTCTCATAATTTGCTTCTCAGTTCTCCCCGTTTGATTGAGGCACTCTTTTGCTTGAGTGGTTTGCAGTCCCACTTAAGTGGCTGCTGTTTGGGGTCACTATTGAATGTTTTGTTTGAATATCACTTTCATGATGAATGGGAGGCTGCCGCTTTTAGCTCTGTGGGGTGAAGCCCTTGGTGGTAAGCCTTGAAAGGGAAAAATCTTTCTTTGTAGTGATATGCTAAATGAAATTACTCTCTTTGTCACTCTGTCCTTTTATCCTTTCAGTCTGATAACCTCAAGTTCTTGTGATTTATTTGGTTTCCTTCAATTAAGCTCAGTTGTTTCCTGTACCCAGGTGCGTGCTATTTCCACTGGTCATCATGGGGATGCAGAGCATATTTCTGACCTGGAAGTGTGGTTGCTTTAACTCTGCACCACATCAGTATGCCTTCCAGCCTCCACTTCCTCTGCATTATTTCCTTTTGGAGGGCTCAGTTTGTTACCATTTAATCTAAGGATGATTCATCTGGGACTGAGACCCGGTAATGCTGTAATAACAGTACCTTGCTTTATATAATAATACTCAAAGCACTTAGGATCTTAGTCTTTCTCTGTTTATGAAGCTTTTTCAGCTTAATCCTCACAATAACCCTGTGGGTCAAGTCAGCAATTTTGTCTGCGTCTAAGCTGGTAAAACTGTATCTCAAAGACATTGAATAACTTGTTCAGGGTCGCAGTGCTTCTGAGTTACTCTGCTTAACAATTTTTACAGAAAATGAAGAATGCTTCTGAAGATATTCTGATTGAACAAAAAGGAATTTCCAAACTGTGTCCCATTTATTAAAATCTGTTTTTAGTCTGGTCAGTCAGTAAGACCAAAGTCAAGAACCCATTAACCAGAGTTTAAATTGACATGTCCAAGTCAAGAAAATAAATATTTAGGTCAGTTTCTGTTCTGCTGCCGATGTGATAAGTTAAGGAAGGCTGGCTTTTAAATTAATGGAACTTCAACTGGAAATAATTAAGGCATTATCCTTATTTTCTTATCCTCTCATCCTTTTAGAGCGATGGAAACCTTGATGACTAGCTCCACCCTGCCACCCCTTTTTGCAGATGAAGATGGCTCCAAGGAGAGTAATGATCTGGCTACAACTGGGTAAGCAGCTGCTTTGGGACACTGGGCCTCTTTGCCTAGGCTTCAAAACAAAGCTTCTGACAATGTGTGAGGTCCTAAAGAGACCATTTTATATCATAAAAATAGAAGGTATGCTTGTTATGCTTTGCAAAGAGAATGAGAGCCATTGTAAGCTGCTTTGTAATCTGCATTCAGCTGTCATTTGCAGCGCTCTGGTTCCTGAGAACTGGAACTAGGAAACATCATCGGTTCCTCCTGGTTAAGAGAATTACATAGTCACCACTAAGTAAATACCTACCACAGGGCTAGCTCTGAAAATCAAGTTCATTTTCTGTTTGAATTGCCACAGATATTGAAATAATTTTCCCCCCAAAGGTCAGATTGTTTTTTTAGATCAGATTTTCTAATATGGCTCTTATTCAAGATGCCTGCGAGCTCTGACTGACTTCTGTTCCTTTTTTCCCCCCATCTCCTTTCTTTGGTATTTTTGGACAGATATGTAAAGGAATATAAAAAAGGGCTAATAGCAGTAGTCCCTTTTCCCTTGAAAATCTCTGTTCCACTTGAATTTTTATCTTTTCTATTTAGAAGTTATTTGCCATGGGAGAAATGTATTCACTAATAGGCTGAAGTGCCGGCTAATCTCTACGATGAATTATTTTAATATTCTGTAGAGCTGTTTAAAAATAGACTACACTTTGTAATTCTTTTTCCTTCCCTCACATTTATTTCTTTGCTCATTAATATCTGCCTTCTGACCTTACTAGTCAGATAAAACTGCTCTTCAAGACTTTTCTAAAAGCTGCCTAGTTGCTAGGTAGCTAGCGTGCACTTCTCTGGGGAAGATTATTCGAGGCAGAGGGAGGAGTCAGTGCAAAACTTCCTGAGTTAAGAGTGTTTCTACCTTTTAGAAACAGCCAGAAGGCCGGTGTGGCTGGAGCAGAATATCCCAGAGGAAGGGTAATAGAGGGCTACATCAGCGTTTTCTGAGTCTGAAAGTCTGAGTGAGGGCCAGAGATTTTACACTCTCGTAAGTTCCCAGGCCTTGTCAGTGCTGCGGGTGTGAGGCCCATACTTTTAGTAGCAAGGGACTAGATGGTGTAGGATTTTATAAGTCAGAGTAAGCACTTTAACTGGCACTCCAGGTGAGGTGGGAAAGCATCAGAGGATTTTGAGCAGAATGATATGATCCAGCTTATTTTTTAATGGGATCCGTGTGACTGTTATATTGAAAATAGAGTGAAGGGAACGGGCTGAAGCAAGGAAGTGAGTCAAGCTTCTGAAATAATTCAAGTAAGAGATGATGACTTAAAGAGCATCACTAGTGACTTTGACGAGTCTTTTTGGTGGAGCGAGGCCTCAGTGGAGAGGGTTGCAAAGATCGTGGGAATGGGGCTTGGTGACAAGTATAGAATTCTACATATATTTTGAAGATAAATCCGGTAAGATTTGCCTGAAAAACCAGATGAGATGTGAGAGGAGAGAAAAAAGCAGTCAAAGACAACTCCAAACTATTGGCCTAAGTGACCAAAGGGATGGAATTACCATTAACTTAGATGGAAAAAAACTGAGCAGGAGCTCAGTTTGGGAGATTTTAAAGATTTATTTATTTATTTAGTTTGAGAGAGAGAAAGAGCACGAGTGGGGGGAGGGGCAGAGGGAAAGAATCTCAAGCAAACACCCCACCGAGTGCCGAGTCCGGTACAGACCTCGAACTCAGGACCCTGAGATCACGACCTGAGCCAAAATAGAGTCAGACAATTAACCAACTGAGCCACCCAGGTGTCCCAGTTTGGGGGATTTTTTTTTTATTTTAATGATTTTTTAAATTATATTATGTTAATCACCATACAGTACATCCCCGGATTCCGATGCAAAGTTCGATGCTTCATTAGTTGCGTATAACACCCAGTGCACCATGCAATACGTGCCCTCCTTACTACCCATCACCAGTCTATCCCATTCCCCCACCCTCTCCCCTCTGAAGTCTTCAGTTTGTTTCTCATAGTCCATAGTCTCTCATGTTTCATTCCCCCTTCTGATTACCCCCCTTTTCTTTATCCCTTTCTTCCCCTACCGATCATCCTAGTTCTTATGTTCCATAGATGAGAGAAATCATATGATAATTGTCTTTCTCTGCTTGACTTATTTCACTTAGCATTATCTCCTCCAGTGCCGTCCATGTTGCAGCAAATGTTGAGAATTCGTTCTTTCTGATAGCTGAGTAATATTCCATTGTATATATGGACCACAGCTTCTTAATCCAGTCATCTGTTGAAGGGCATCTCGGCTCCTTCCATGATTTGGCTATTGTGGACAATGCAGCTATGAACATTGGGGTGCATATGGCCCTTCTCTTTACTACGTCTGTATCTTTGGGGTAAACACCCAGTAGTGCAATGGCTGGGTCATAGGGTAGTTCAATTTTTAACTTTTTAAGGGACCTCCACACTGTTTTCCAGAGTGGCTGTACCAACTTGCATTCCCACCAACAATGTAGGAGGGATCCCCTTTCTCCACATCCTCTCCAACAATTGTTGTTTCTTGCCTTGTCTATCTTTGCCATTCTAACTGGCGTAAGGTGGTATCTCAGTGTGGTTTTGATTTGAATTTCCCTGATGGCTAATGATTTTGAACATTTTTTCATGTGTCTGTTAGCCATTTGTATGTCTTCATTGGAAAAGTGTCTGTTCATATCTTCTGCCCATTTTATGATTTGTTTATTTGTTTCTCGTGTATTGAGTTTGAGAAGTTCTTTGTAGATCTTGGATACCAGTCCTTTATCTGTAGTGTCCTTTGCAAATATATTCTCCCATTCCGTGGGCTGCCTCTTAGTTTTTTTGACTGTTTCCTTGGCTGTGCAGAAGCTTTTTATCCTGATAAAGTCCCAGTTTGGGGGATTTTAAATTTGAGATGTCAAATAGACAGCTTGACATAGGGCTTTGAGGTTAGGGGAGTCTAGACTAGAAAAAGAAACATGGGAGTCATCGGCATATACCTCGTGTTTAAAACCGGGAGATTCATTGAGATCACCAAGGAAATGATCACTGTGTAGATAGAAAAGAGAAGAGACCTAATGCCTGAGCTCTGGGCTGCTTTGGCATTCAGAAGCCAGGTAGAAGAGGAAGCGTCAACAAAGAAGACTAAAGGGAGTAGCTAAAAAGGTAGCAGAAAAACCAGAGGAGTGCGTGGTCCTGGAAACCAAGTGAAAAACTATTTCAAAAAGGAGGAAGTGTCAAAAACTTCTGGAAAATCAGATAAGATGAAGGCTGAGAAATGACACTGGATTTAGTATTGGTGACCTTGGCAAGGGTTGTAAGCACAAATCTCCTTTGGGTTAGGTTTAAGAAAGAATGAAAGAAGGGGCGCCTGGGTGGCACAGCAGTTGAGCGTCTGCCTTCGGCTCAGGGCGTGATCCTGGTGTTGTGGGATCGAGCCCCACATCAGGCTCCTCTGCTGTGAGCCTGCTTCTTCCTCTCCCACTCCCCCTGCTTGTGTTCCCTCTCTAGCTGGCTGTCTCTATCTCTGTCAAATAAATAAATAAAATCTTTAAAAAAAAAAAAAAAGAATGAAAGAAGAGAACTGAAGGCAATGCATATAAACAATTCTTTTCAGAGCACAGATCTTCCTCAGTTACCATGGGGTTGTATCCAGATAAACCCATCATAAATTGAAAATATCATTAGTTGGAAGTGCACTTAATACACCTAACCTGCCAAACACAGTAGCTCAGCCCAACCTACCTTAAACATGCTCAGAGCACTCACAGTAGCCACAGTGGGGCGAAATCATCTAACACAAAGCCTGTTGTGTAATAAAGTGTTGAACATCTCGTAATTTGTTGAATATTGTACTGAAAGTGAAAAAACGCTGGTTGTATGGGTATCAGTTATTTACCCTGGTGTTCACAGGCTGAGTGGGAGCTGAGGCTCACGGCCACTGCATAGCATCATGAGAGAGTGTCACACCACACATCGCTAAGCCTAGGAAAAGATCCAAATTCAAAAGTCCAAGTGTGGTGTCTACTAAATATATTTCACTTTCGCACCATCATAAAATCAAAAAATCATAAATCAAACAGTATTAAATTGGCGACTGCTTGTATAAATAATTCTAAAGGAAATGAGAAAAATGTAGTTGGATCAAGAGAGTGCTTTTTGTTTCATTTTGTTTTGTTTTAAGATAAGAGTAAAAATGCCACATTTGTAGGCTGATTAGGCTGATCCAGTAGAAGGGAAGAATTGTAGTGCCAGAGAGGGCAGAATTGCTAAAAACCTATCTTTGAGTAGGCTAGATGTTGTGGGGTCCACGGCACAAATGGAAGGGTTGTTGGCTTTTACTAAGAGTGTGCCAATTCATTCATAGGAACAAAAGAACCTTTTTTTTTCTTCAGTCTTCATCCAGCTTGCCACCTCCAAGGCATTTGACACCTGTGACCACTCCCCTCTGGTTCCCATTCATTTCAGTCAGGGTTCATAGGATTGGTACACTTTCCCAAACCTAGTTCTCCTATTTTACTGAAATAAGAGTGTACAAGAATTAGCAACTTAAAAATTGATGGCACCATTGAAACAAGAATGACAGTGAGAGAACAAGTTGCCAAAGACACAATGATTGAAATATCGGTAAAACACAGCTACCAAGACCAAACTGGTCTCTGATGGCACCTCTTTTCAGAGAACATGATAGGCATTGAGTTCATAGATTCTCTTAGCCTCTTTCAGAGGACCTCAAAGACCCCAAAAATGTTGGAAACTCCTGCTCAAAATCATCTATTATATTTTCTACAAAGAGTCAGAGAAGTATAATTTCTTTCATTTCCAGGCCAGTCTCTAGCTGCTTTCATTCATTTCTCAGCCCACTGTAATCTGGTTTTTATTCCCATAATTCCACTAAAACTGTAGTCCCTAAAATTGCCAGCAACCTTCAGGTCTTCAAATTTAGCAGATACTTTTTAGCCTATCTTATTTGACATCTAGTTCAGTCAAGCACTGAAGCTATTTTTTTAATGCTCTGTGACTGTTCTGGAGACATTGTTTACATTTACACAAATGATGTGGGGGAATTAAAGCCGCCTTCTGCTTCTGCTGGCAGGGAAGTTTGTCTTGAACCTTGGTAAATAGGAATTTTTGATGCTGTTGATAACTGAACCATTGCACATCTGCCTGTTATTCTTAAGGTTAACCCACCCAGAGGTTCCATACAGTAGTGGTGCCACATCATCCAGCAACAATCCAGAGTTTGTGGAGGATCTCTCCCAGGGACAGTTGCTTCAGAACGAGGCTTCCAATACGACAGAAGGCACTGAACAGAGGCATGAAGATGAGGTAAGCTGAAGCATCTCTTCCCGGTCTCTGAAGTTTCTTAAGGAGCGGTCAGCTCGGGAATTGATCGATGTGTTCATCCTCTGGCCTTCTTAAATTCTGCAGAATTTTCTTCATAGAACCATACTAGTGGTTTCACATATTACCATATTAATGGTTTTGATGACATAGAGACAAGTAGATTCTTCTCCCCCCTACTTAATAAATTTATACCTACATCATATTAGATGCTCAACAAATGCTTGTTGAATGAATAAATGATTTAAATAAGTAATGAATGAGAAGTCCCCATGCCTTCATTCAAGGCCACACATTGCACACCCAGCCCTGCAGTGTGGAGTCATGTGTCCTGAAAGGATTCACACCACTTACCAGGCCTTTCACCCTCCCCTAGAGGGCGTCTTTCCTAACTCACACTTGGTTCCAAGTGGACGGCCCCCCCCATCAGTCACGCCCTTTTTGGACTTTCAGCCTCCCTCACAAATGATTGATTACATTGTCCATGTTTTAAAGCACTCTTTTTATAGCCATAAAAAAGTAGCGCCATTAATTTTGTCTTTTTTCTTATTCTAAAATATCTTTTTTCATGTTGGCATCCTTAAAGATTATAATGAATGCTTGAAGCTTCTTAAACATCTTAAAATCCTTAGTAGCTTTAATGTTACTAAGTTTTTAAGACAAAAACAGAAAAAAAAAACTGATACCAAATACACCACTTGTCCAATGGTGAATTATTGCACCATTTTATGTATATTTTGAGGAATACAGTCCTGTAATTAATATTTAGATGTTTTTGTCCCACTTTGCTTATCTTTCTCTTCTCTGAAATAAGAATTCTTGTATCCATAAAACTGTTAACTGATAGGCTGTGTGTATTTGTAAAATTATGAAGCAGAAAGGTGATGTAGTTTGCATCTCATTAAAAGGGCTATGGTAAAACATCAATAGTACCTCAGACCTTTTCTTTAAACTTTTTTGAGGTGATTTCATCTTTTGAATTAACTAATAACACATAAAGACCTCTGACTTTATGAAATAAACATCTGGAGGAGCAAGTCATCAAGCCAAAAGAACTAAGTATTCATTGTGGATATATTATACTTGATGACTTTTTTCTAAGACTTAGCTATTAATTTAAAAATCTATATGCTATCTGCTGTGGGAAATGAATCAGTCTTTGAATGATATCAATGAAAAACATCCTTCATGAATGATTTTTAATCGCTGTACTACAATTTGTCTCTTTGTCTGCCCAGTGCTTGTGACATCTTGTTCTGATCTCCTGTGACAGCATCTGCTTCTCTGGCACAGTGCTATGTACGTGCTAGATTTCTCATTTAGAATATTCTCCTGTCAGGAGTCAGGACTTGTTAAGTGCACGTGAAGGCCAAAGCTTATGTGATCATGGTACCCCTTATTCTCACAGTTAGGATTAGCCCCTTAATGTAACAGTTTGTAGTATGTACATAAAAGGATGTGCAAGTGAACCATCTGAGTTCCTTCTTGAAGACTGCATGGCAGTCATTTGTTCCTATGACAGATCTGGAGAGTTTTGAATATCCAGTCCCTTAATGGTAGGAAAATGCAGCTCGTATACTGTTTTGTTCGTTTGTTTTATTGTTGTGTTATTTGGGCAGATTTGTAATTTGGTTTTTGGCTTTTTATTTTGTCTTGTAGCAAAGAAGTAAGCGAGGAGGTTGGTCCAAAGGAAGAAAGAGGAAGAAACCTCTTCGAGACAGCAATGCACCCAAATCCCCCCTTACAGGATATGTTCGGTTCATGAACGAGCGTCGAGAACAGCTTCGAGCAAAGAGACCAGAAGTCCCATTTCCAGAAATCACAAGGATGTTAGGCAATGAATGGAGTAAACTGCCTCCTGAGGAAAAACAGGTAATCATTCCTATTCCTGATCCTTTGCTTGGTTTTGATTTTACCTCGAAGACCGCTTCTTTCAGAAAAGCAAAGAGGATGGATGGTTGGTTCTTCAGTTTTGTCACAGAGCCTAGGAGAACAGAATAGCAGGATTCACCATAGCTCTTTTCTCTAGCACGGTGGTTTTTATACCGTTTCAGGGTCTGCTGCAGGGGTACAAGCAGGAGGAACTCTAGGATCCCCTCCCACCCCCAACCCCCCACTATCCAAAAGCAACTCCGCTTTTTTTTTATTTATGTGCTGAGAGTTCATATAAGAATTCTGTAAAAAATGATTCAGTATTACAAAATTAAATCTATCAACATAATTTATTCCACCGAGTTAAATGAAAAGTTGGAGCGCCTGGGTGGCTCAGTCGTAAGCAACTGCCTTCGGCTCAGGTCATGAGCCCAGGGTCTTGGGATCAAGTCCCACATCTAGCTCCCCACTCAGCAGGAAGCCTGCTTCTCCCTCTTTCACTCCCCCTGCTTGTGTTTCCTCTCTCACTGTCCCTTTCTCTGTCAAATAAGTAAATAAAATCTTTAAAAAGAAAAAAGAAAAAAGTCATGAGTTAAATGAGAAAAGGTCATTTGATAAAATTCTGCTGTTCACATAAGATTTTTGTTTAAATTTTTTTAACTCGAGTTCTGGCAAATTTAGCCTACTACGAAAAATAAAGCAAGAACTGTTTGAATTCTTTCTTCTCTAAGACAGAAACTAATACTATTGCCAAACTGAAACAAATCCATTTGCTAGAGTTCAGAAGAACTAAGGACAAGATAGCCACAAATTGGTTGAAATGCCACAAAAGTGGAGTGACTGTAATGATTGTGGGAGGGGCTTGGGGTTAAAAGTTCCCAGCATTTGCAGCATCTACAAGATAGCTGTATTTCTTTTATGTCTCATACTCTTTAAAAAGGATTCCAAACAGACTAAAACCAAATTGAAAAATACTCTTGGGAATTAACTGAATTCAGAACATTTCAAGGAGATTATATTAAGTTGCAACTTGAAGCTCTTTGTGGTAGCAAGCAAGTAGAAAGCAATGAATATCGTCCCTTGTTTTAGCTCTAACATATAGAGGGATCCCGAGCTGTACAATTCTCAGTTGGTTACTCTTTTTAATTTCTTAATTTCAAAATTAGTACATGTTCATTGTTTAAAAATTTTTAGATGTTACAGAAGTGCATAAAGAAAAAAGCAAAAGTAACAGTAGTCCTCTCCAGAGATAACTGCTATTAGGTAGGTAGGGCAAGGGTTTTTGTGTTTTTGTTTTTAACTGTTTATTTTGAAAAGAATTCAATGTGCAAAGAGTTACAAACACAGAATAGTACAAAGAACACCCAAATATCCTTTACCCACATTCACTTGTAGTTAACACACTTTACCCCATTTCTCCATTCGTATGTGCACTCACACTCTCCTGGGCAAGCTTCACACGTATGTGCACTCATGCTCACACACACATTCTCATTCACTCACTGACACACACATGCACGCACACTCATGCTCATGCACTCTCACTCACACACACGCACTTTTTTTTTAATCATTTGAGGGTAAATTATATACCTCATGGCCCTTTACCCCTAAATATTTTAGTGTGTGTGTTTTTCCTAAAAATAGGCATATCCCCCCTCACAACTGTAGTTTCGTTATCGACTTTACGATTTTATATTGGCACAATAGTAATTACTGGTCAGATCTCTGGATTCCTTTAATCTGGAATATTTCCACAGCCTTTCTTTGTCTTTTATGACATTGATATTTTTTAAGAATGCAATCCCTCCCTCTTCCTCCACCTCCTTTTTGTTTACTTCTTCTTTTTTTTTTTAAGATTTTACTTATTCATTTGAGAGAGAGAGAGACAGCCAGCGAGAGAGGGAACACAAGCAGGGGGAGTGGGAGAGGAAGAAGCAGGCTCCCAGCAGAGGAGCCCGATGCGGGGCTCGATCCCATAATGCCGGGATCACACCCTGAGCCGAAGGCAGGCGCTTAACGACTGAGGCACCCAGGCGCCCCCTTTTTGTTTACTTCTAACCAAACATTCCTCATTTTGTATTTGTCTAATGTTTCCTTTTGATTGGATTGAGATTATGCATTCTTAAAATACTGCATGAGTGCTGTTGTGTCCTCTCCGGGGATCACATGTACAGGCACAGTGTCCTTTTATTCCTGATTGGTAATATTAATTTTCCTCACTCAATAAAGTTTGTTTATTCTCCCTTACGATTAATAAGCAATCTGTGGAGAGACGTTTTAAGAACATGCAAATAGTCTGTCCCATATCAGATTTCTCCCTAGATTTAGCATCCATTAATGACTTTTGCTTGATCTGATCTTTACCATGAGGGTTGCAGGATGATAATTTTCTAACTCCAGCACTCCCTCCATATTTACCAGTCGGTGCTTGGCATTAACCTAAGCCAGCGCCATTTTCCTCCCCACCCCACCCCCGTTTATGTATTTGTTTGTTACTTATTTATTGTTGGTATGAGCATATTAATTTCTTTTTTCCCAGTGGTTTATAATTTTATTACTCTACTTCAGTGTTTGGATACTTAAATTGTCCCAGATTTGGCCAGTTGGGTGTCCCCTCCATCTGGCTCTTGGGCAAGACAATGTTTTTAACATAATATCTGACTCTAGTTTGTGTCCATTTAAAGGCACTGTTTTTATACTTTATTTCTTAAACGTAATCGATGAATGAAAAGGACAAGGCACTAAACAAAATTATCCTGGTAGATCAATGACTTTGTTTAAATAATTAATAGCACAAAGTGTGTAGATATAGGCTCTCTCATAGTAGTCCATTTTAGGTCCATAGGATGAGGTCATTCCTTTTTATGTTCTTTGTGTGTCCCGGCTTTAGTTCTCCACTCTTTGGCTCTTAAAAGGCCAATTGATGTATGATATCATTCTCCGAATGGGTTGGGGATAGAGAAACAAAGTAATATTCCGTCCTTTCTCCTGGGAAGACTAAGTGTGCCTATATGGTCTTCAGTCCTCTTGAGGACTCTAGTGGCCATGTGTAAATTAGAGAAATAACTGTAAAATCTTCTTGTGAATATTTTATGAGAATGATCTCAATAGAACTTGTCTTCATTAAGTTAGAAAAGGCAATAAATAGTCTAAAGGATCATAATTACCTATTTCTTTTATAATTGAGAGATTATATTTTATTCTATCCATATGGTTTCTTTATTCTTCCTTAAAGCTTATCCCTTATATACTTTATTTCCATGTTCTAATTGTCCTCTGTTGTCTTCAAGGAGTTCACTAATAGTTTACCCAAATAAGATGTTTCCTGAAAATAATTGCACATTTCTTTCCTAGCGCTACCTTGATGAAGCAGACAGAGATAAGGAGCGTTACATGAAGGAACTGGAGCAGTATCAGAAGACTGAGGCCTATAAGGTTTTCAGTAGGAAAACCCAGGACCGTCAGAAAGGCAAATCTCATAGGCAAGGTATCAGAACCAGAGTGAAATGTTTTTATAGTTTGTTGTGCATGATAGAGTGTCAAAATATAGAGTGATAAATATAAAAGAAAAGTTTCCATCATTTCTGTGTTCTATGTTCACTTACAAACAGCACCTTGGAATTTTATTAAAATCACATTGCTCTCATTTAAAAATTTCAGCTCGGTTTCCATATCCAGTATCAAACAATTTGACTGATGTTCCAAGACCTTTTTTAGTTGCCTGTGTGTTTCTCTGCCTCTAAACAAGTCTGTCTACATACCTGCCTTTCTTTAACACCTCTAAGCCTTCATGCACCATTTCTCCCAGCCCGCAGTGACCATCCTTCTCATTCATCCATTCATGTTTTCTGGTACTTGAACAGTACATAGTGAGCACTTCCTGGGATACGTCAGGCTTTCACCTAGGCATTAAAGATGCAACAGTGAACAAGATAGACAAATCCCCAGTCTTCATGGATCTCTTGTCCTCTGTTAAAATTGTTCATTATACCCTTCAAGTATTGCTTCAAGCTCCCTTTCTTCAGGAGACATTGCCAAAGAAGCCCCACCCACAGCTAGTGTGTTGTGCAAACAGCCTTTGGCGTGCATCTCCTGTCCACTCTACCACTCTGTTCTCTTCAGAGGTAGGAACTGCGTCTGCTGTTTCCCTTGTGTCTGACTGTAACTGTCATGTGGCACAGTTCATTTGCTTGGGTTTTGTTATTGTTTTGTTCTTCAAATTAATGTTCTCTTATTCTTTCATATTTTAGATGCAGCCCGGCAGGCCACTCATGATCATGAGGTAATTTGCTTTCTGTTTACATACCATATATCTATTTAGAATAATGTTGCTGTTTGTCGTGCTATCAGACTTTTTTTTTTTTTTTTAATGAATGACAGAGTATTTCCTCTATCCCATAATTCAGATGGGATGAGTTCCTTTTGCTCAAAGATTCTTACTGTATGGCAGATACTTACATGAGTCTCCTTGAACTACAGCCCCTAACTCCAGTCCTTTCTTCTGGTCCAAGAATTTTATTGCCTTGACATGCTAAAGATGGCTGGAATTTGGAGTGAGGTATAGATATGAGGACCAGCTGAAAGCCATAATTTGGTCATAGTTTATCGTCATCAGCTACCTCGCTCTGACTCTCAGGAAGTTGTGGTTTAGGAAATCCAACATTCAGTTAAAATGAACTATTCAACTGCAGTGTCAGCAGAGCACAAGTAACAGTATCTTGGTTCCTAGCTCACTGGCACGCACTTGTTTACTGGCCTTTTCCCCTCCATTTGGTTTAGCCTATCACCCATAGGATTTAGGCCTGTGTGTCTTGACTATGTGGCAGAAGAGCTTTAAATATATATGTAGCCCAACGTTCACATATGGTTGTAAGAAAATAAAATTTTTGGTAATTCCATGCTTTAAAATGCTCAGTGACTTTTCATCACTTACCAAATCCCATTCAGCTCAGCAGTCTGAGTCTTCTGTAATCAAGTCCCAGCTTCCCTTTCCAAACACCTTAACTCTCACATTTCCCATGTATATATCTATGTACTTAAAAACCTTTACTGCTCGGGTGCCTGGGTGGCTCAGATGGTTAAACCTCTGCCTTCGGCTCAGGTCATGATCTCCAGGTCCTTGGATCGAGCCCCATGTCAGGCTCCCAGCTCAGCGGGAGTCTGCTTCTCCCTCTCCCTCTGTGCTTTCTCTGTCTCTCTCTCTCTCTCAAATGAATAAATGAACTCTTTAATAAAAAAAAAATTTTTTTTTTAAAAAGTGCCTCATCCATTTCTGCCTCATGCCTGTATTCATATTCTTTCTTCCACAAAAATACTTCTCTCTCTCACTCATTTTTTCCACCACCCGTCCCCCATCATCCTATTCTGCCTCACAAAATTCTAGCCATCCATCAAGCCCTCTTTCAAGTTCCATTTCCTCCTTCAGACTTTTCCTGTGCCCTCCAGCTTCCTTTAACCCTCACAGCTCTCTGTATGTACTTAGCTGGTCTAGCTAAGGTGTTGAGGTTATTCAAGTGCTTCTATTATTCATACTCTTGGATTGTAATCTTTTTGAAGGAAGCATGATCTGGTTTCCATCTTGTACCGCCCCATACCACCTAGCATGATGTGCTTGCATTGGGAGATATTCCATAAATACTTATTTTACACAAGACCCATTTATTGAAATATTAGTGGAAATTTACAAAAAAGAATTTTCTGATGTACTCTTGTGTGCATTTAGTTTTTTTAAGAAATAATTTCTTCAAAATAATAACTTATTTCTCTTTGGTCTATAGTTCTCATACGTAATTTAGCATTGGTGACCTAGAAAACATAGGGAAGACATTTAGATTCACAAGTTAAATAGATTTATTATGATTCATGAATTAGAAAGTAAGCACAATAAAAGCATTTTATTCTTCAAATAAATCCTATGTAAATGTAGACATATGGCATATCTGTGCCCCAATTAGGGTGAAATATTATGATTTTTTTTTGAGAAACTGTATGTATACTTTATATATAAAATCCTAATTGAATTGTGTTGCAAGCTTTCCATATTGCCAGATAGTTGTATAATTACTTATTTCTCCTTTTATTTGTCTGTGCCCACCTACCAATATCTTGAGATTTCCATACTTCTTTTTTTCCCTTATTAAGCGTCCTTTATAACTTCTCTGTTCTTAATGGTTACAAAAGAGAATTTGGACAATAATCTAAAACATTTCTAGTCACACTTTCTAGTCAACAACTAACTCCTTTCATCACTATGAATTTTGCTGGCCAAATTGTATGTGGCATTTTGTCTTCAGTAAGGTTGGTAGTTTTAGTCAGGAAAGATTTAGTAGATTTACTCAGTCACAGAAGCTGCTGCTGATGATTTGAGAAATGAAGGTTTTTGTTAAATGAGGCTTTTTATTTATTAAATGAAGCTTCTTATTTTTATTTACATGATTTAGCATGGTATGAATTTCTATGATTTATGAAAAGGAATCAGTCTCCATATGATTTCCCTGTCTTAGGATTTCACGCATGTTAAATGAAAGGAAAACAAGGAGAGAGTAGATGGAGAGCCAACAGTATTCCTCAAATGTGTATACATTAGGCTCTATAATCTGTCTGTTGCTATGCCCCCATCAGAATAAAGCTCTCTTAGCAAGGTTATTGACCCAATTAATGTCCCTCACTTTTTAAATTTTTCATTGACTACTATCTTTCCTAAACTAGGTAATTTCAAAACAATTGCAATAAAAAAAAGAACTGGTTTGAGTTTTTAAACATAGTTACACGGTGATTTCCTTACATATAATTTCTTAGCATAATGGTTCAGAAAAATAAGAAAGCACTATGAGTGAAAACCAGCCACAGGGAAGCCCATGGAAAGGAAGAACTGAATAAGACTTTAAAGATGCCCTAGGTTTTGTGGGGGACACCTTGAGGTGGGTGAAATGGCTTGAGCAGAGTTATGAGTAAGTTAATAAAAGAGCAAGTATCTTGCAAAGTGCCTAAAACATCATAGATTCTAAATGTGTGCTTATTTCCCTTTACTTATCCTGTTAGGAGTAAAATGACAAATGTAGTAGCATAGTCTTTCAGCTCACTTCAAAAATACTAAGACCCTCAGAAATTCTCTGAACTGACACCCCCTCCCCATTTTACGGTTGAGAAAAGTGATTTGCCCAAGACAGGAAAGAACTTCCGCAGACTCACTTACTGATTAGAGGCAGAAGTATGAGTGAAGTGCAAGCCTCTGTATCCCAGTCTAGCGTTCTTGGCCACACATGCCACGCTACATGGCACAAACTGGTGTTGAAAGTGGAAATGGGCCTGGGTGCTGGGATGTCACCAAATTTGTTGCCGGTTAAGACACATTATTTCATTTGTATACGGAAAAGAAACCTATTACATTACTAACTGTAACTTGGATTCCTAAGACATCGTTACCACGACAGGTACTGGCAAGTGCATGCCAGAGCTAAAGAAATGCTGACCCGGGAGCCACTGGAGTGTTGGGTGTAGCAGTGGGGCGCTCAGCCAGGTACATAGTATTGAGAGTGTTCCCTAAAGTAAAGGGCGCTTGAGAGAAGCATGTCACGTTGTATGAAATTCTGGCCCTGAACCTAGATCACAGCAAAATAGGTTCAGTTCAAAAGAGCCTCTATTCTCTTACCCTCCACTCAATATATAGAATGAAAAACCTAAGTGAAGAGCATTTTTGCTCCTCTCAGATCAAAAGCCAGCCCTCTAGACACAGTAGTCAACTAGTGTTACTCTCAAGAAAGTGTCTACATCGTGCGTGAGGACCAAGAGAGAAACAATAACTCTGCTACTCCTTTAATTTATGAGAAATGACAAAATGACACTCAGCCTGAACAAATTAGACCCTTTCAGCGAAGACGTAATGAAATCCTTATGATTTTAATCCCTCGAGCGATCCTTGGAACAGCTTAAGTATATCCGAGCCCCCAGGAGGATGCTCTCCATGCCGAGTAATGTACTCAGTAATGGGAGAGTGCTGATGGTTCTTATTACCACTCTTCCGTTAAGTAGAATTTCTGTTGCCTTTCAGAGACTGAACCTTTTCATTTAATTGCTTTTGTGTTTCTTATTTTGCACTCGAAGAATTTGTACCAAGGGGCAGTGTGTTCATGCACCTGTGAGGTGCTATGCTCTGTGCTTAGTAGTTAGCTTGGTTTGGGTCACTCTGGCAAAGAGAAGAGAATTACCGGTTTGAGGAGAGTCAGGGGACTTGGAGAGGGACTCGGAGAGTCACAGACCTGTGACTAGGTGACTGATCTCCTTTGAGCCTGTGCAGTTAAGTAGGAGACTGAAAAAGGTAGGATGATAAAGTCATAAGACAATATGAAGTCATTTGTGGACTTAATCTGTTATACTTTGTTCATGTTGAAATTGTATGTCGTAAGTTTTCTGTTTTCCTATAGCAACCCAGCAACAGGGTTAAAGCGTACATAAGCCTGCAGAGTCGAGAGAGAGCCACCGTGAAATATGTCTAGGATCCCTTCTGGTACTAACTTTCCTTGCCCATACTTTGGTTCTCTTTGAAACCACTAGGAACTGGCCCAAGGTAGAGAAATTGGGGCTTTCACTGATGATTTTATTGTTTATTTTTAAATTGTTTTGGGAAATTTTGCTTGCCTTCTTTAAGAGGTAAAAAGATAAAAATCAAGTGCTCTGAAAATTTCTTCAGGTAATACATAGTTTTTCAGACTTAACATCTTAGATGGCTCTCTTGATCTGCTGCAGTTGGCAGGCTGTTCACGCAGCCCAGCCCCCTTACAAGGCAGATGCCAATATGAAAATAGGAGCTTGGCGGTCAGAATCCCCTCATAGACTGTTAACTGCTTAGCTTTCTACTGGGCACCAGATCATATTTGTGTTCAAAGATAAGAGACTAGTGGTGGCAGGAATAGGAAAGATATATTCTTTCTCTGGCTTTAAACTTGTTTTTTATAGCAATGCCTTTGGATTTTTTTTTTTTTTACTGTTCTTTATGTTATAAAAGTTTTGGAATCTTCAGATTTCACTAACAATTTCTTCAGTACTCATTTCCCACTATTGTCTTTACTATCTTACATTATGCCAGATTTTAAACTGTGCCAGTACACTTGACGATTTTTATTCCTAATGCTTTCAACCTCAGATTCACTGTAGAAATGGCAGTCAGAGCATCTTGAAATTGACTTTATTCTTAAGGGTCATCGTGGGATATATTTTGCAGTAATTTTGTGAGGCCTTTTTTTTATTTTTAAATTCACTAAATTGGCAAATTAATTTTAGGCTTTGTTATTTTCTATCTCACGTAATCCCTCGCTTTTCTCATTTTTAGAGCCTCCTTATGTCTGACTTCTTGATTTTGTTTTGTTTTTCCCTGTGTTTGAAGAAAATCGAAAAGATCCCCAATTATAGGCTGCCCCTCTAAATAAGTGAAGTGGCAGTACTGATAGAATGCCATTATTATTGCTCATGGTTGGCAGAGTTTTTATTGTCCATTCTGCAGACTTAGAACGGACAGCCCTGTCTCAAAGCATTTTACATGCATAACCAACAGAAGCAACTGAAAAAAAAACACCAAGAAACTCCCTTTTTCTGTTCCTGACTCAACCACTTGCACAGCTATATACTGTTGACTGTTCAAAGCACAGAGTTGAGAAATGGTTTCCAAATTCTCCTTTAGGGAAATTTATGTAGGTTTTGGGTTTTTTTTTAAAGATTTTATCTATCTATGAAGGAAAGGAGAAAAAGAGCACAAGTGTGGGGGGATGAACAGAGGGAGAGGGACAAGCAGACTATGTACTGAGCACTGAGCCCAACTCAGGGTTCGATCTCAGGACACTGAGGTCATGACCAGAGCCGAAATCAAGAGCTGAACACTCAGCCAACTGAGCCACCCAGGCTCCCCTATGTAGGCTTGTTTTAAGGTTTCTCATTGCACAGCAGTCGTACACCTGAGAGAACGGAATCATTAACCTGCTTGAGCTCTGTGAAAGGTTGATTCCAATGAAAAGGTGAATACATTTCCCTCACACCTCCACCTGAACTGATTCGTGCTCACCCTACTGTTTCTGTAAGGAAGACATGGCCTAAAGGCCATACCTATTTAATTTAGCTTCTGTTTAAGAATTAACTCTTTTGGGGAGCACCTGGTGGCTCAGTCAATTAAGCGTTTACCTTCGATTAAGGTCATGATCCCAGGGTCCTGGGATTGAGCTCCCCTGCTCCAGGAGGAGCCTGCTTCTCCCTCTCCCTCTGCTTATTCCCCTGCTTGTGCACACTGTCTCTCTCTCTCTCTCTCTCTCTGTCAAATAGGTAAATAAAATCTTAAAAAAAAAAAAAAATTAACTGTTTTGTTCGGATGCCTGCCTAGCTTAGTCGATGGAGCATGAGACTCTTGATCTTAGGGTCATGAGTTTGAGCCCCACATTGGGCTTAGAGATTACTTTAAAAAAAAAAGAATTCACAGTTTTGTGAAAAGATATATGCACCCCTGTGTTTATTGCAGCATTATTTACAATAGCCAAGATATGGAAGCAACCTAACTGTTCACCAATAGATGAATGGATAAAGAAGATATGCATGTACCCACACGCACAGTGGAATATTACTTAGCCATAAAAAACACTGAAATCTTGCTATATATGACAACACGTATGGACCTAGAGGGTATTATGCTAAGTAAAATAAGTCAGAGAAAGACGAATGCCATATGATCTCACCTATATATGGAATCTTAAAAAAAAAGAAAGAAAGAAAGAAAAGACAAAAAAGCAGAAATAGACCCATAAATACAGAGAATAAACTGGTGGTTGCAAGAGGGATAGGCAAAGTTGGTGAAGGGGAGTGAGAGGTACAGTCTTCCAGTTATGGAATGAATAGGTCACAGGGATAAAAGGTACAACCTAGGGAATATAGTCAGTGTTATTGTAATGGCATTGTATGGTGAGGGATGATAGCTACCCTTTGGTGAGCACAGCATAATGTATAGACTTGTGGAATCACTACATTGTACACCTGATACTAATGTAACATTGTGTGTCAACTCTACTTCAATAAAAGAGAAAAGGGGGGGCGGGAAGAACCAGGCTCTTGGGTGCCTCAGTCTGTTAAGCATCTGCCTTTGGCTCAGGTCATGATCTCAGGGTCCTGGGATTGAGCCCTGCATTAGGCTCCCTGCTTAGCGGGGAGTCTGCTTCTTCTGTCCCTCAGTGCTTCCTCTTCCTCTTAAATAAATAAATAAAATCTTTAAAAAGGAAAAAGAATTAACTGTTTTGTTACTCTTAATTCACAGAAAGAAACAGAGGTAAAGGAACGGTCTGTTTTTGACATTCCTATATTTACGGAGGAATTCCTGAACCACAGCAAAGGTAATTACCAAAGTATCATTTTGTGTTTCTCAGGTTTGTGACAGGGGGTTTCATTCTCGGGGGTGGTTCATTGCTCAAAAGCAGCTGTAGTGATATTCTTGACCCTAGGACTGGTCTGGAAGGAGAAAACTGCTTCGATTTCACTCTATAGTAAGGGTAGCTACTCAAAAACCAGTGAAGGAAAGCTAGGCCAGTTTTGTCAAAGCTACTTCAGTCTCTGGATCATCACTAATTCAGTTGCTTTCAGACTCTTAGCCTGAAACCCTTTGTATAAACAAAAGCTTACATGGGCATCCGGAATATAAAATAAGTAAGCGCAAAGCTGACCCCATTGCAGTAAAGATGGAGACCCACAGCTGTCCTTGCAGTCTCCCAGGATCCCCTCAGGCTTCTCATTGCACAGTTTTAAAAAACAAAATAAACACAAATACTGAGAATTGCAACTGTTCCTTGCAATCTTAAGTAGGAATATGACCAGCTTTAAGAATTAAAATAGCTCTGGGGAACCAGGCATTTTATTGCTGAAATTGCTATCTGGAAGGCTATAGTGAGAGAATAGGGAGATGAGGTGGGGTAGCTAATTAGAGACAGCTAAGCAGAACTTCCTTGTAAGCGTCTTTGGGAATCCTGGGAGACTCCTAGTGCTACATGTGTTCTGTGCGGGGGGTGTGTCCTCAGCTCGGGAGGCAGAGCTCCGCCAGCTTCGGAAATCCAACATGGAGTTTGAGGAGAGGAATGCAGCCCTGCAGAAGCACGTGGAGAGCATGCGCACAGCAGTGGAGAAGCTGGAGGTGGATGTGATCCAGGAGCGGAGCCGCAACACCGTCTTACAGCAGCACCTGGAGACACTGCGCCAGGTGCTGACCAGCAGCTTTGCCAGCATGCCCTTGCCTGGTAATATCACCCTTACCTGAGCATTTCGGTGATGGCGAAGGGAGCAGGTGCTATCTTGTCTTGGTATTAGTAGGGTGAGGCTGAAGTCTCCCCGCCAAGAGGAAAGTCAACAATATAAGGGTTTTCTTGCCTCAGGGGTTTCTGTGAGTCTTATAATAGTATCTCAGTATTGGCTACAGTCATCCAAAATTTCAGGCTCTCTGGTCATTTAAATTTTTCTCCAATTGTATTTTAATGTAATTTACTTTCCTTTCTATTAAGCTTAATTTGATATTCAGAATAATGGAAACTGGATGATAAATTCTGAGTAGAGCATTTTTCTTATATATGTTTGCTCGTTTTGTAATTTTGTTTTAATGGAAGGAAGAGGAAAACAAAAACTAGTATTTTTTGTATCCTCTTTCCTGTGAAGGATAATCACAGCAGAAAGCAGGGAGAGTCTCTAACTTTTTGTTATATGCAGCTACTCGTATATATTATAGAACAGTTATATAGCCCATCTTTTTATTCAGGATATGTGGATTAATTTCATTTCTTTGAGGTCTCAAAAGTCTCTCCTCTGAAATGAAAGTCTTATCTATGGAGCAGATCAAGTGACTCCACCTGTACTTGGAGGCGCTTAAGTGTGCTACGGCTGAACCGAATAGGGAGGATTTTCTTACTTTCTCTCCTTATCTCACTTCAGGAAGTGGAGAGACACCTACGGTGGACACCATTGACTCATATATGAACAGACTGCACAGTATTATTTTAGCTAATCCCCAAGACAATGAAAACTTCATAGCTACAGTTCGAGAAGTTGTGAACAGGCTTGATCGTTAGGGAATGGTGAGTGCTCACTGATGCGATATGTATGTGCCAACACGTCATCAAAAATAAGAAGGCAGTAGACTTTCCCAAAGTTACTAAAACCCTGGCATTACATCAAATAAATGAGTTGGGGACTTCATTAAAATTACTGTTACATGGTTACTAAATGTAGTAAATAATGTTAGAAAAGAGTTCTTTCTCATCCATGCCTCAGTATGGTTTAAAGGAAAAAGCATGATTTTTTTGTGGTTGAACCTCCATTCCAGCTTCGTTAGTTATTAGTTGTATTCTCTGGTGTTAGTTTCCCAAAGGGTTTTGAAGAGTGAATGAGAAGTTTAGAGGAAATCACCCCCAAAACAGCACTTAGAACAAAATAAATACCACTTAATTGTTAAGCTTCCTTTTCCCTTGAAAATACGAATGATAACTTACAACGGCAGTCACTGAGACATCTTATGATGATAAACCTACATAAGTAAGAAGCTTTTCATACAACACTCAATATCAAGATCAACTTTTGTATGTTAAATGTCACTGTGGACTATCCTTACAGTGAAACAGCTATTGCCCTATTGAAAGAGAGTTAGACTTTGAAATACGGAGAAGGGAGGGCACCTGGCTGGCTCAGTCAGAAAAGCACACAACTCTTGATCTTGGGGTGGTGCGTTTCAGCCCCACGTCGGGCCCAGAGATTACTTAAATAAAATAAAAAATAAAAAGACTTTAAATAGATTTAAAAAAAAAAACTCTCAATAAGCAAAAAAGAGAGGAGAGAGAAAATAAGCCTTCTAAAATATACTCACCAAATGACTGGTAGCATGTGTTATGTTCTCTTAGAAAAGAAAAAAAGTACAATTCCAGAAAGTCTCTGCCCATATAAACTTTTGGTACTAATGGTCAGTCATCAGGTGTCATTTCTTAAATAGAACTCATATGTGTTCACCTAAATCCCTAGAGCTAGGGTGCCCTGTAGTATGCCATCCCACAGAATTGACATCCCTTTGGTCTGCAGGTCAGTGCCTGCAGACATATAAACTGTGGAAATCCTAGAACCATATGGTGAGGTGGCCGTATATGAGTAGAAAAACAAAAGTGGACAGCAGGACGTGCTCCTTACAATGGCCAGTCATGGGTTTGAATCTTTATTTATTTGTCCTGCAGGTACATGAGTGCACTCATATACATATTCATATTCTAGCATGGTGTGGACCTTGAGCAAAATGTATGAGAATAAATAAAACCCATGATTCTTTGTTTAATGAGGCAACATCTGCTAGCAGAGACAAAAGCAGTAGCCTCTCCTTGGCCATGCCGTTGGATGGTAACTCTGCAAGACAATTCATTATACTTTAGCCTCAGCCATGTTCTGGTGGGGAAAGGATTACCATCCTTCTAGTGGGTAGGCAGGTGGAACAGACTGTACTTCTAAGAGATGGCTGGACTCCCTACAGAATAAAGAAGTGGCATTACCGCTGCTGTTTATGAAGGGAACAGCTTGTAAATCTAGGCCTGGGATTTTCAGGAGCTCATCATCCTTCTCATTTTCACACAGTGTTTTCAATTAGCACTCTTGTAGGCTTGAAAAGAGAGAGCTAGGAGAAACTGTGGAAGATTGTGAAAAACACAGTAATTGATAATATGGTGTCTCCTCACATAGGTATAGGGCAGTTATTGCAAGTTTTGAGCCAAAAGTGGTTTTCTTTTTTTTTTTTTTTTAAGATTTTATTTATTTATTCAACAGAGATAGAGACAGCCAGTGAGAGAGGGAACACAAGCAGGGGGAGTGGGAGAGGAAGAAGCAGGCTCATAGCGGAGGAGCCTGATGTGGGGCTCGATCCCATAACGCCGGGATCACGCCCTGAGCCGAAGGCAGACGCCTAACCGCTGTGCCACCCAGGTGCCCCTCAAAAGTGGTTTTCTATTTTGAGCATTTTGCCAGTAAGACTCTCCTAAAGCTTTGCCTATCTCAGGATCTAAACTGTGGTATCTGCTTTCAGAGGTGTCGTTGAAAACCTAGATGTTAGCATTATCCTTGATTTTAACCTGTATTTTGCTCTTAAAAAAAGAAATACCTGAAATGTGAACTGTTTTTATTACTACAGATTCTTACAATCTAGTCCTGCAAACATAACTAAGAGTAGATAGTTCCCCAAACCCCTCGAAACTGTCAAATGAAACAATTATAGAGACTGTGGTTAATACTAGCTTGGCCTCATTATACAGATATGTACAGACAGCTAGGCCTGATGTCCCCAGCATTCGTGGTGCAATTAATTACTCTGACGTGAGCTTGGCAAAGGTTGCGTCCGCTGTCAGGAGCCAGTGAGCGAAGGGAAGCCAGTGTTCTACAGTTTCAGGAGCATATTAGAGCTGGAAGGGACCTTTAGAAATCCCAACATTTTACATAGGAAGAAACTGGGTCCCAAAGAGGTAAAATGTCTTGCCTGAAAAATATCTAAGTAGATGAGTGCAGAATCCAGGACTAGAACACATATACCTAAATTTTGGTTCACCGGGCTTTCTAAAACATTGCTGTAAGGAGTAGGGGCAGGTGTAAGGGGAAAGCACTAAAAAACCTTGGAATGTGAGCATTAAGATAAATAGGAAGCAAATAGAAAAACTTACAATCCAGTAATTATAATGTTATAAAATTTTGGTCAGCCTATTTAAAAATCATTTTTTTGGATATACAATGAAAGATTTGCCCCAGCTGTCACCTTTTTCCAAGTCAAACTGGTACCTAGAAAAGAAGTAGGGCTGGGAGGAAACCGTGGGGGCAGTTTCACACTGAGAGGTGACCATGTTACATAAACTGTCAAAATCCATATGTTACTTGATTTCAGCTTAACCAAATGAAAAATATTCGGCTCTTTGAGGAATTGAAAAAAAAAAAAAAACCTTTCTTACACGATTGCATTTTTAGCAACGTAAGAAAATGTATTGATCCTGTGCACACAATACATTTCTACATGCATGCCAAAATTTTTACATTTATGCTTGAAGAAAATTGGTTTTGATTGATTATGCATTCTTTGCACTAAAATGGAGTACTAATTTTCCATCATCAGATTTGGCCCTTCTCTGTGTTGGGCTGACGATTTTCCTACCTCCCCATTGTTGCTGAACTGGAGCAGGGCCATGTTGCTTTGAAATGTTATCTAAAACATCTCAGTGAACTTGTGTGCTTGCAGCCTTATGAGCTCTTGTGTTTACACGCACCCTGCTCCTCACCTCAACTCCACCAGAAATAGAACAGAGCATTTTTTTTTAACCCAGAGCCCTAACCTTTCTGATCAGTGCTTACCTTTTTGGTATCCTCGTTGTTTTTCTCCCTCCCAATCCTACAGGTCTTAGAGCGCCAAGATGTTCTGTAAGTGGTTTTACTTGTGAGGAATGAGAAGCCATCCATGGAAATTTGAACTGAGTGGAGGCAGAGAGGGGGTACAAATTGCTGTGCTTGGGAAAGAGCTGTCGGTTAGAGGAGTTCAAGCCTTCACCTCGGGAAGCCGTATGAGACAGCAGCTAGAGGAACATGGATACACACTTCCTGTGGAACTGTCCTTGTGCAGCTTTGAAAGTATACAGCCACTCTCCCAGGTCTTCGGTTTCCTGTCATCTGCATTTCTTTCTGATAAAGTGGGTCTGCATAGATTCTGCCCACCGGCCACCCTGACCCTGACCTCTCCTGCAGCAGAAGGGAAGCCTTTCTCATTGCTCTATCGCATGGGACCCTTTTCTCAGTGGCTCTGCTTTTCTTACCTACCTGTCACTTTTTTTTTTTTATATATATACCTTTGGGAATGATTTTTTATTTCCTTCACCCCCTCCAAGTTCAACATCTCCATTTTCTGACCTCTGGGCTCTGTTGCTCAGCAGGGCTCTGAAAGAGAGCTTCTCTCATTGGACAGGCCCAGGCTTCTCCCATCATTGTCCTGCTGTGACTCCAAAGAAAGGAGCTTCTTGTTGACAGTGCCCTGTGGAGCGAGGCTGTGTTTCCTACCCCACATGGTGCTCAGTGGGTGCCGGCCCTCACTGAGGCTTTGTGATTGCTGCCCTGAAGGAGAATACTCTTTCCTTCCTCCTTGCTACTGCCTGCTGTTTCCTAAGCATTGCTCCTGCACAGACACGGTGTCCCAGCCCCAGCAAGGCTCTTCTGTTCCCATCTGTTGGCAATGTCTTGTGGAGCATTTTTGCTAAGGAAAAGGTCATTGGCAAATAGGAGAGAACGGGAAAAGTAGTTTCTCATTTGGCATTGAAAAAAAAAAAAAAACCCAAAGTTTATCGTGAGTGAGAACTGAGGGAATCCCTGGCTGCTTTAGGTATACTGATGCAAGGATAGGGACAGGTGGAAATGTTCAAAATCGTCTCTTGAGCTGACAAGCAAGGGCACGGAGGAATTCGTCTTCCTTCTGTAGCCGCAACTGCAAAATCCACGTCAAAAGGACAGGCTTCCCTTCCTTTTCCCCTCTTAGGAAGTGATTTTTTTTTTTTTTTTAACACCAAAGGGAAGAGAGGTTTCTGATTCTCACCTCAGGGTTTTGTTGTGTTCTGTTTTGATGCTCTGGAGCACAAGGCTGACAGTTGCAGCTGAGATCTTTGGAACCAAAGTGGGGCATACTGAGCCCATTGTCTAGGCACCACGCCACTGAAGCAGGTGGAAGTGTGTCCCCCTCACAATCTGCTCATGAGCCAGGGTACAAGCCAGAAACCCCCCGTTGTGTTGCTGCACCATCCTGTCTTCTCAGCATCTCCGTACCTGATTTATTAGCCCAAAGGAAATAAAATAACAACAAAAACAACCTTTTTAAAAAATGTTATGTGAGCATACGGCAAATTTCCATGCACTGAAGCCCACACACCACTGCTTGGCAACTTCTTCGAATAAGAGCCCAGCATTATCTGTCGCCATAAGCCTGGCCTGCTTTGTTCTGTATTTTTCTGTTTTCCTGCCCTCACCTGCTGTTCCTGTCACTTCCCTCAGCCTCCTTGCCTGCTCAGTCCAAGCTGGAACACCCTGTGTGTCACAGGACAGCCAAGCCAGTTCTGGAAGTTTGTGTCTGCCTTCCTCCAGACACTTTGTCTCCGTTTCCTTTCCTCCTGATATTTCTCTCTGTTTCTCCTTTGTGTCAGTTTTGTGCACCTTTGTCACCAGCACTGTTGACCAGGAAAGGCTGTAACTTGGTCCAAAGATTATCATTCTCCAGATTCTAGCTAGGACATCTGACATTGACTTGAAACATTTGCGTATTCAGGAATGCCCCAGATCTTGCAAGAGCCTACACTCTGAAACCAATTTCACAAAATACATAGCCTGCTTTTGAAATACTGCCCCTCCCAGTTGCTACATACCTGACTCCTATGGCTGGGATTCAGCTACCACAAAACTATCAGATTCTGTAAAGCAGGTCTGTGTTCCTCAAGCAGGAGGTGGTAAGTGAGGTTACAGGCTGACGCAGTACCGAACTCGTGTTTCCCTGCACACTTACAGGTTCTTCTCGAGAAGTAACTTGTTGCCTATTCAGTGTTACAGATTTCTTTTTTTCTTTCATTAAAACACAAGGAGCAGCTGAGGAAAGTAAGACAAAGTGTTTTATTTCTGACAACATTACATTTTAGGGAAAAAATTGTGTATGTGTGTTTGGAACTGTTGAAATGCCAAGTTTTCTGTACAAGTGTTTTTGTAATTAAACTTTTAGATTTTCTTTGTTTTTGAAGAAGTTGATGCGCTTGCTTGACACTTGCCTCATTAAAACTTTTCTATGTTGAATCCACCTCATTCAATTTTCCCTGCATTGTAATGAAAAAAGTCCTACCTCTGCCTTTTCATCTTAAAGACTTTGTCAACTCCACATTAATCATCAAGACTGTTATGCTTTTAAAACATTAACACATTCATTTTACTAATTGCTTATTCAAAATGTGTCTTAGCTTGTTTGAGAGTTCAACTCTTTTCATGTATGTTACAACAATACAGTGAGTTATAATTCATTTTAATGTAGCAGTAGTATTCTGGAGGCAACATGAAAGAAGTCTGATGTTCTTCCTTTTGACAGAAGAGATTAGTTGTCCTTAGATGCTTGCTTTTAAAAATAACCACTACTTAACTAATCAAAATCATTTTTAAAGGAAATCTCTCACCTATTTCCACCATGCTTTTAAAATCCTAGAGGTGAGAGAACCTGGCTTTCAAAGCCTGCTGCTCTCCAAGTAGACACTGGTGGTGTTGCATTGGGCAAGACTTGCTTTGCTCCAGCTCCAGTTTCCTCTCCTGACAGAACACATGCCTCACAGCTCTCTTACACTGTTGTTAGAAAGCTAGAATTAGGGAACAGAAGTGACCATGCTTTGGAGGACACAAAGACTTGGTTACATGAGTGCCGAGAATAATTGAGCCAAATCAGTTAGGATGGGGCTTGACTACACACTTAACAGAAACCCAAGTCAGCAAAAACTTGAAAAAGAAATGCATCTCTGTCATGGAAAAGTATTCCAAAGGTTGGTAGTCCAAGACCAGTATAATGGCTCCTGTCCGCACCACCACATGGTTCCTTTCTCAGGGTCACCTCATGGTCCAAAGTAGCCACTTGACCATCAGCCATCATTTGAAATTCTGGGCAGTATGAAGAAGAAAAGGGGGCGAGGACAAAATGGGCAAACCCAGCTGAGTCAGCACCCTTTAAAGAGTCTTCCTGGAAATCACACTCAACATTTCCAGAACTCAGTCATGTGACAGCAGCTCACTCTAAAGGAGGCCAAGAAATGTCACCTTTCCTTGGACATTACTCCCCCCGGTGATATACGAGTTACAGTCACTGAAGAAGGGGGAAATGAATACAGAGTAAACAACTAACAGTTACGTGTTACTCTGTGCACGCACCAAAGCCAGCCCTGCTATATCAGTGAGCAGGGTGCATTATTTTGCCTTTGTGTCTGAAAATTGGTCCTATACTTCCTTGGGACCCACCCCCACCGCCAAACCGAAAAAGCCGAGGACTAGCTTCTCTTGAGTTCACCTTTCCTGTTCCCACCTTAGCTTCTCCCAAACCCCTCAACAGCTGGTGGCCAGTCCTGTTTGGTAAAAGTCAACATAAACAGGTGGTATTATTTCCTGCAGTTGTTTGTTCCCTTACTCTAACTGCTCAGCATCTGCTGGATTAAAACAACAGCAGGATAAACTTTCCCTGAGGGTGGGGGAATTGAAGCATTGCTTGGAGGAAAAGCTCATAGCTACTTCCTGCCCTCGGAAAGAATTTCCTGCCTCGCAACTGAGAGTTCCCAGTCAAGGGTTTTTTCTTTGTTTCATTTATTTGCCTTTTGACACATACCCTGCACTCAGAATATCTACAGAAATAAACACTAGCTCATGTGCCAACTCTGGACTGAGAGAGCAGGTAAAATGTCAATGTCCATTCATCCCCCATCCAGAAACCATTTCACTGTAGTTTTCGTGGGAACATGTGTCTACGGGGAGAAACCGCATAAAAAGTTCTAACACGGGGCACCTTGTTTTAAGAGCTTTGATACAGGTAAATAATTTTTGGAGAGTGAAAGAGTTGGCTTGAATCTCACCTGACAAGAGATGATTTTTCCATAATTGCAGGAGTGTTGGCAATGGGGAGTAGATCTGAGCCCTGAGAGGTCCGCATCCTAACTAATAAAACCTTTATCTAAAACATAAATACAAAGGCTAGCTGATAACAATCAGAGTTTTTCTAGTAGAGGTTGAGATAGCTGGAAAATAATAGCTGGACTAATTGTAACTTAGATGAATGGTTTTCAAAGTGTGCTTTTGACTTATTAGTAGGCCATTAAATCAAATCGGTCAAAAACATTTTTTAAAATGAAATGAACAGAGGGGTGCATGGGTGGTGCAGTTGGTTAAGCGTCCAACTCTTGATATCGGCTCAGGTCTCAATCTCAGGGTTCCGAATTCAAGCCCTTGCACTGGGCTCCATGCTGCACTGGGCATGGAGCCCACTTAAAAATTAATTAAAATGAAGAGAAACTGTCAGAAAACATATAGTAAGGGTAAGTATTATTTTGCAAAACTTTTTTTTCCCACTTTAGTTCATATACATGTGCTAGGTTAGAATGTAAAATATGTTTCTTACCAAGGGGTCAAAATAAAGCCAGTCCAGGGGGCACCTGGGTGGCGCAGTCGTTAAGCGTCTGCCTTCGGCTCAGGGCGTGATCCCAGCGTTCTGGGATCGAACCCCACATCAGGCTTCTCCGCTGGGAGCCTGCTTCTTCCTCTCCCACTCCCCCTGCTTGTGTTCCCGCTCTCGCTGGCTGTCACTCTCTGTCAAATAAATAAATAAAATCTTAAAAAAAAATAAAATAAAGCCAGTCCATGACGTTTCACTACCTCCAAAATTGGATGGGATCGCTGAGTTCTATTCTGCTGGGCTCTGCAGTTTTCTACTGTGTGACCTTAGGCAAGTTGCTTAAACTAGTCAGTTTTCTTATCTGTTACACAGGGATATTTATAGTTCTATTGTGTAGAGTTTTATATGGATTAAATTAGCTAATCCGTGTAAAACATTTAGTACCTATCACAGAATAGATGCCTGAATGTTAACTATTACAATTTGTGAAAGATTCGAGGGAAGTGAGAACAATTAGACATACCATAGGCCAAACACTCTCCTCTGCTTTTTATATAAATTATGTCATTTAATTCTTCCCACAACATTATAGAGTAGGTCTACTGTACCCACTTTACAGGTAAGCAAATTGAGATTCAAAGATGATAAGCAATTTGCACCTGGGAAGAGACAAAGAATGGATTATACCCAGATAGTTCTTTTTTTTTTTTTAAGATTTTATTTATTTATTTGACAGAGATAGAGACAGCCAGCGAGAGAGGGAACACAAGCAGGGGGAGTGGGAGAGGAAGAAGCAGGCTCATAGCAGAGGACCCTGATGAGGGGCTCGATCCCATAACGCCGGGATCACGCCCTGAGCCGAAGGCAGACGCTTAAACGCTGTGCCACCCAGGCGCCCCTATACCCAGATAGTTCTGACTCCACATTCCTCTGTAGTCAGACTGTCTTAGAGATATTTAATGGGACTGGCCTGAGTTCAGAGCAGGGGCATAGTATGCTGGGTGTGAGAACCAGAATTAGACCTCATCATCCAACAATATTTGCTGAATGTCTTTCATTTGTCAGGAGATAACTCTAGTTCCCTGTCCCCATGGAGTTTTATATCCTGCTAGGGGAAAAGAAACTATAAACATAATCTAACAAACTCCCCTCTGTGGGTTGCCAAGAGAAGATGGAATGCTACAAAATAACTAAGAGGAAAGGCTTCTCTGAAAAAGTAACATTTAAAGACAGACCAGGCTGATTCCAAGGAGCCTATTCTATTAGAGAATAGAACAGCCAAAATCCTGAGGCAAGGATGAGCTGTGGGATTTCAAGGAAGACAGAAAAACCCGTAAGGCTGGAACAGTACGAGAGTCAGAGTGGCTTTGAAGTTGCCAGGTAGGCAATACAAGATCGTGTAGAGCCTTGCAAGGTGTGGTAGAGAGTTTAAATTGTATTCTAAGTGGCGTGTGAAGAGAGTTCTACAAAGGTAAGCATCACGATCTGATCCATGTGGCCCAGGTGTCACTGACTGCTGTGTCCAGAACTGGGGCCGGTGGGGGGGGGG
>NC_048226.1:28625856-28752441 GCF_002007445.2 Ailuropoda melanoleuca
GATAGTTCTGACTCCACATTCCTCTGTAGTCAGACTGTCTTAGAGATATTTAATGGGACTGGCCTGAGTTCAGAGCAGGGGCATAGTATGCTGGGTGTGAGAACCAGAATTAGACCTCATCATCCAACAATATTTGCTGAATGTCTTTCATTTGTCAGGAGATAACTCTAGTTCCCTGTCCCCATGGAGTTTTATATCCTGCTAGGGGAAAAGAAACTATAAACATAATCTAACAAACTCCCCTCTGTGGGTTGCCAAGAGAAGATGGAATGCTACAAAATAACTAAGAGGAAAGGCTTCTCTGAAAAAGTAACATTTAAAGACAGACCAGGCTGATTCCAAGGAGCCTATTCTATTAGAGAATAGAACAGCCAAAATCCTGAGGCAAGGATGAGCTGTGGGATTTCAAGGAAGACAGAAAAACCCGTAAGGCTGGAACAGTACGAGAGTCAGAGTGGCTTTGAAGTTGCCAGGTAGGCAATACAAGATCGTGTAGAGCCTTGCAAGGTGTGGTAGAGAGTTTAAATTGTATTCTAAGTGGCGTGTGAAGAGAGTTCTACAAAGGTAAGCATCACGATCTGATCCATGTGGCCCAGGTGTCACTGAGGGGGGGGTGCCAAGAGCAGAATCAGGCCAATTAGAAGATGCGCCCAGGGGGTCCGACTCCTGGTTTGGGCCCAGGTCGTGGCAGGGTCGTGAGGTCCAGCCGCACGTGCGTGGGGCTGTTCGCTGAGCGCAGTCTGTTTGAGACTCTCCCTCTGCCACTCCCCGCCACCATGTGCTCGCTCTCTCACTCTCAAAATAAGTAAATCTTTCAAAAAAGAAGATTGGCACCGGCATCCAAGGCAGAAGTGACAATAGTTGGGCCTCGAGTGGTGGCCATGAAGACAGAAAAGAGCAGACAAATTCAGGATATATTTTCAAAGTGTAATGGACAGAAGTTGTGAGGAGAATGTGGAGAACGAAAGAGAAGAATTAGGATTAACTCCCTCGGAGGGGCGCCTGGGTGTCTCAGTCAGTTGAGCATCCGACTCCTGATTTCGGCTCAGGTCATGATCTCGGGGTCGTGGGATCGAGCCTAGGTTTTTTTGGCTTGAGCAACTAGGTAGTGCCATTACCTGAGATGGAATTGACTTAAGGATGGAACATCATGCAGGAAAAAGCAAAAATTCTGTGTGGGACTTGCTAAATCTGAGAGTCAACCAGCAGATTAGCCCCTGCGCAAGACACTTAAATCTCTCTGCTATCCACTAAACGTTTCCTTTCAGCTCTTCAGTCTGTGGTTCCGTGAGATTGTAACTTCAGGTCAGAGTTTGCTGATGTTCCTCCCAGCCTCAGCACATGCGCACACACAAAGCTCCAGCTACTCAAGCTGTTTGTTGAACTATGAAATTAAGGAATCGTCTCCTTTTTAATTCTTCAAGCTCCTTAGGAAAAGAATTTTTCAAACCTTGCATTTGTTTAAGGTTGGCATAAAGCAGCTGAATGTTCTAGGATATAAAAATCATACCATAACCTGATGGCTAGAAAATCCTGGGACAAGTAATGGAAAGCGTCTGCTTGAAGGAGACTGGCCGGTATGTTTGGCGTCATTCAAAGAAGGGTAATGTGAGAAGACATCAGTGATACAGCCAAAAGGTTTATGGAATCAGCAAATGGGTTCCTGCCAGGGGTGCTTTTGCTGTCTTCAAGGACAGACATTAACTCAAGGCAGCTGGGTCCAGGCACTGGAATGTAAGATAATAATCTATTTTCCTTGGGGCTGCTGTATTTTTTTTTTAATTTGGGGTGGGTTTTTTTGTGCTTTTTTTTAAGATTTTATTTTTAAGTAATCCCTAAACCCAACGTAGGGCTCAAACTCACAACCCGGAGGTCAAGAGTCCCACGCTCCACCCACTGAATTAGCCAGGTGTCCTCCGGGCTGCTGTATTTTTAAGTGGACTTCCACTTATCAAAAGAAGTTCCTTTTTTTTTGAGGACAAACTAGTGTGGTCATTATGGATTTTAGTCACCCCTCAGGAGAATGCATATTTTAGATATAGTCATTCATTCAAATATTTTCCAAATACATACTCTGTGTTTTAGGTATAAAGCTGAGGATGTCCGTCTCCTCAAGAAGTTCACAATGTAACAAAGAATACACGTGAAAGCTGACTACAGTAGAGTCTGATAAATTATCAAATGCTGTAAGCAAACTGTTTTGGAAAATACAAAGGTCGTGCTTGGGGAAGGTCAAAAAAGAGCTTTACCAAGATAACAGTTTGAGCTAGGCCTTGAAGAAAGTACGGCTGACCCCTGAACAACATGGCTTTGAACTGCGTAGATTTTTTTCAATAAATACAGTATAGTACTATAAATGTATTTTCTCTTCCTTACGATTTTCCTAACATTTTCTTTTCTCTGGATTACTTTATTGTAACAATACGGCATATAATATATATAACATACAAAATATGTGTTCATCGACTATTTATGTTATTGGTAAGATTTCCAGGCAGCAGCAGGCTATTAGTAAAGTTTTGGGGAAGTCAGTTCTGTGTGGATTTTTGACTGCGTGGGAGCCGGTACCACTAACCCCTGGCATTGTTCAAGGGTCAACTGGAGTCCTTTAAGAGAAGCAAAAAATAGAACTGGAGGGGCGCCTGGGTGGCACAGCGGTTAAGCGTCTGCCTTCGGCTCAGGGTGTGATCCCGGCGTTATGGGATCAAGCCCCACGTCAGGCTCTTCCACTATGAGCCTGCTTCTTCCTCTCCCACTCCCCCTGCTTGTGTTCCCTCTCTCTCTGGCTGTCTCTATCTCTGTCAAATAAATAAATAAAAAATCTTTAAAAAAAAATAGAACTGGAGATATGAGTGCATTTTTGCTGTACTCAAGTAATTCCTAGAACACAGGAATCCAGGGTATTGATTATATATATATATATATACATATATATATATATATATTTTAAGAGTTTTTTGAAAATGGGTTATAAAAGGCCTTGCATACTAAGGGACTTAGCTTTTATTTGCCCCGGGCAAGGCATCAAGGCTGTTTTTGCAGTGATGGGAGATGAAGAAACTAGACCAGAAGTTCTTAACATGTTTTCTGCCATGAACCCATTTTTGCAATCTTGTGAAGCCTATGGACGCTTCTCAGAATAATGTTTTTAGGTGCAGAAAATAAAGTATGTAGGATTACAAAGGAAATCAACTATACTGCAATACAGCTATCAGAATATTTAAAATGAGTTACACAGGAATACTTGTGTCTCTTAAAGGATTAAATAACATATTCTTCTAGCAGCAGCTCTAATAACTACCATAATTTTAAAGTAATAATGATCATACATGGTATTTCAACATCTGTAACAGCTGTTACGTGGTGTAAAATATCTGTGCTTCTGCTAGTGGCAAAGTCACAGGGCCTGCCAGTACTACTGGGCCCCGTTGCCAATATTTAATATCCAGAAAAGTGCAAAATTTCAGTTAGAGGTTTATGAAAATCAAGAAGCAACTTTCTTCCCCCGTTCATGTTTGCAGTTCTTAGTCCTTGCTGGACTCCTGAATTCAAAGCAGTGTGGGGAGAGATGGGTCAGCAGGCTGTCAGCATAGTCAGGACAAGAAGCAGGAAGAACCTGTGGTGGGCGTGGCAGAGAAGCAGCTTGGAGAGACATTTGGGAATTTGACTTGGTTCCTCCCAACCCTCAGTGAGGGACTCCTCAAGAAGAATTGGGGGGTAACACGCGGTCTGGCCAGACAGGTTCAGGAAGGCATCAACCGTTAGAGTAGCATAAGCCCTCGCAGCAGCTGTCCAGGTTGCCGTGTAGTCTCATTCACTGGTTCAACTAGTAGTTATTCCCCTCTGTGTCCCGCACAAGGAATGCAGCAGAACAGAGCTGATTCTTGCTTTCACGGAGCTCACTTTCTCAGGGAGGAAACATGATTAAGCAAAGCTAAGTCGATAGGCTGTCACCGTTGGGCCCAAAAGGAGAAAGAGAGTGGTGGTCCTACAGAGCCTGCGGGCAAGGAGTAGGGACCTCTTTTAGACTGTGGGGTCAGGGAAGACCTCTCCAAGGAAGTGACACTTAAGATGAGACCAGAACAAGGAGTAGGACTTAGGTAAGGAGTCAGCAAAAGAGGACGAAGACCAGCTCTGTCGGTGCTGTAAAGGGGCTAAGTGAAAATCAGGGGAAGGGAGCAGAGGAAGCTCGGGGAAGGGTGGCAAAAGGCAGACAGGAGTTAGACCACAGAAGGTCTTTCAGCCACCTTAAGGACTTTGGGTATTGAGTGCAGGGGGACACCACTGAAGATATCAAAGAGGGAAGTGATAGAATCCAGCTTGTGTTTTTTGGAAATTCTCCTGGCTGCTCTCGGAAGGGTGGGTTGTAGGGAGCAAAGCATTGAAATAGGGAGGGAAGGTGTGGCTGTGGCTGAACCCCGGGAGAGATGCTGGTGGTGGGAGCTCCCATTGAGGCCTGAACAGAGAATGGAGGGAGGAGAGGATGCAGTAAAGCTGCGTGGGTGGTAGAATGAGCAAGATGAGTGACAGCTCGAGGTGGGAAGGTGGGAGGAGAGAGGGCAGCTGTGCACGAATCTCCAGCTTTAAACAGATCCATAGAGGTACCATTTGTTGGGAGGGAAAGCCTGGAGAAGGAGCAGACGGGGCAGGCAGGAATGTCTACAAATCAGAGATCTTTGTGGGCATGTTCATTTGAGATGCAGGAGGGTAGGTGTTAAATAAGCATCTATAGTGACAATTCTAAAGCTTAAAGATAGGTCTGGACTTGGGGTGACATTTACTAAAGACTCCTAAGGAGGTGCTCAGTGTCAGCCCATTCCTCTCAGATGCCGGCTCTGAATTACAGGCACAAAGTCAGACCCTGCCGACCTCCACCATCTGGACTAAAGATTTCGCTCTTTGATCCTTGGCCCTCCTGTCAACTTTGACTATTTCTTTGTTCTGCCCTTGATACCAGAACTGCATCTGGACCCAGGTGCAAGTTTCCAGTCAGCTTAAATAGGGCAGTATCTCTGAAGGTGTTCGGAGCATTTAACTTGGAGAGGTTCGTCGCGTGGGATTTCTGCAGGGGGAGCTTTGCTTCTATAAAGATGCTAAACGTCCTCGTGCCTTCCAGTGAAATACTGTTTATCACGGCCGATTTTATAGCAAATATGATTGGGATGTTTACTGATTGTTTCCTAGAACTGGAAGAAAATAACAGGACAGACCAAGGGAGTGGCAACAACTAAACATGCTAACGACACAGGGGAAAGGGCTATAAATTTTAGAAAACTGTAAATTGTGATCATGCAAAGAAGAGGTTTCACTATAGCCTGAAGATCTGACCCACAGCTAAATGGGGCCAAGATTAATCATGTCTTGGCCTTATACATAAGCCGAAGGATCTTTTCTAAAGATCATGCCTATTAAAGCAGTGAAGACTTTTCTGCAGGTAATACCATAATGAGCTCCGGGCATTTAATGAGAGACAAGTGCTACTGTTAAAGGGGTAACCTTCAGCATCTGGAAACGAAGTGGACCTGCTTGCTCTGCAAAATGAGGCCCCAATTCAGTCCACGAGATGAAGAGGACACTCACATTTCTAGATGCTCCAGGGCAGGCAAAACTAAAATCTTCCAGGTGAGGAAGAAAGGTGTTTGTTTTTGTTTTTATAATTAGGAAAGGACTTTACGTGTTAGGAGCAAGGCACTAACTCCAGGCTGCAGGCCCAGAGGCTTCTAAAGGCAGTCAAATAAAAACAGCATTCAGGAACAAAACAGCCTAAGGAGCTTGATGGAGTTTCCCAAAAACCTCCGAGGAACAGACAGCATTCTGAGAAGAGACTGGCTTCCATCTCCATCACAGTGGCTGTCTCTGATGAGGGGAGCTACCTGGCCAAAAAAACATCACCAGTGTGACACCAGAGAAAGTGCCATCTCACCCCGTCCCTTGTTCTCCAGCCCCCAGAAGCCTCTCCTCTAAGGATTTATGTTGTGTCAGCTCTCACTTTGATATGCACTAGAAAGTGCCAGGATGCAAGCCTGACCCTCCTTCCCCCAAACTGTCATGTGGACAGGATACTGCCTCATGTCCTGGCCCCCGCTGCAATGTCCTGCCCCACTTGCTGCTTCTGGCTTCCTCTCGAAATCCCAGGAGACAGAAGGCAGCAGGGGCAGGAAGGGAGCTAGCAGGGTCTCAGAGGCGGAAACCCTCTGGATGCCTGAGCCCCAGCTGCTTTGCCATGGGCCTGCCTTTCTGGGTGGGAGCAAGGGGAACCTCCAGCTTCCCCCAAATGTCCCTTTCTTAAACCTGCAGCAGCACAAAACAAGCCAGTTCATTGTGTTCTTGGATATAAATATTGATTCTAGGTGGTGTTAACATTCTGTTCATAAAAGAATGTAACACATTTCTCCCACACCATATTAGACTAATGTGTTGTTTGGCCAAGAGAAGTACAGATTGCTGGCTTCTGCAGGAAAATGTGGACATTTAAATGCATGCAGCTCGCGGACGTCTAGGAGGCATTCTGGGAATAGCAACCAGGTCCCTTCCCAGGCTCTGCCCTCCTCCGGCCAGTCTCTCCTCTCTGAGCTCCATTGTTTGCAAATGTCACTGGCAGAGGAAGATGCTTTCTTAGAATTAGATCTTGTTTCTCGAGGACCTGGAAATGTGGGCAGTTGCTCTCTTCAGGAAGCCCACAGGGGCAAGGCCAAACATCTTTAGCTTTCTTCCCCGGGGGGAAAGATCTGGGAGGTCCTGCTCTTCTGTTTTCTTTCCCCTCCCCCTCCACGTGGGAGGGAAGGGCAAAGGCTTCAGACCAGAGGTGGTTCCTCCAAGCATTCCACCCAGGCTGAACGGAGCCCAAGCCTCCAGTGTGCTGGCTGCCCTGGCAAGGCAAATTCCCCACATTCCACCAGTGCTCTTGAGGGGGAAACTGAACTAACGAGAAAGTGGAATTCTTGATGTGTATGCTCGCTCACTCAGTGCCAGTACGTCTCACACGGTCAGATCCTCATCCAACATTTCGTAAGAGAGTGGTAGAGCCCATTTCCAGATGTGTGGGAGAGCTGCCCGGGACAGAAGGCTGTCGGGAGAGCCAGCGCCCTCTGCTGTCCTGTCCAGGAAGCATCATGATGGTGGGGAGGGACCTGGGGGCTCCAGAAAGCTGGTGGCCCTGTTCAAGCCCACAGAGGACCTACGCTGGTCTGAGGAGGGCCTGCAGCGCCTTGCTATTCAAACGTGAGTCTGCAAGGAGCTGGCTTCCCTCCGTCCAGCTGGCTCTTTGCATGTTTTGCAGTCGTGAACAAGCCAGAAATGAAGAGGATTTGTAATAAAACCCCAGCCTCCCACAGCATCCGCTGGTCCTGTTCCCGAGAAGGTGAGGAACAGTGGTGCTGCTCCTGCCTGTGAACCTGGCCAGCAGGCCCAGGCAAGGCGAGGCGGTGAGGGCAGCCTGCCCAGAGAGAGACCTCCCGCCCATCAGCGGCTCTCCAGCCACACCCTTGCCTAAGAATGCAGCTTCCAGAGGCCTTGCTGGCTCCAGCCGAGGGGAAGTTGCAACTGCTCCCACTCAGGCACACATCTCCAAGGGGCCTCCAGAGCTGGCACAGCAGAGAGCCTGGCTCCATTTACAAGCTGAGACCGAGCTGCCGCCCCCTCTGCTCGCTGCCTGCCAAGACAGCCACACGGCAGAGGGTCCCCGGCTGGCTGCAGGGTCGGGCTTGCTGCTGCAGGGGAGGGTGGGGAGCGGTGCTGGGGAAGGATGATGTGGACAAATTCAGGTGGGAGTGTGGGGAGTCTGGCACACCAACACACTGCTCGGACAACCTTGCAGTTTTGCAAAAAAGGGCACAAGCAGTTTTTGGTTAGGGGGGCAAGGGTTTTTATTTTTTTTATTTATTTATTTATTTATTTATTTATTTATTTATTTATTTATTTATGTTTTGGCAAAACGACCTCCTCCCTCCTGGGAGAAGAAAAACCCAACCCGCCGGAGCCAACCCCTAGCAACAATGCCCTTCTCTCTCTGGGACCAATTTCCAGACTGCACAGCGGTCCTGACAAGGTCAACGAGCTGGAGCTGTAAGCAGAAGATCTTTATCTATGTGGGAAATAGGAAAATCATTTGACTGATAAAAGGAAATACGATAAATAGCATCTAAATTCCTGGCTGCATTCCCCCAGGGCCCCTCCTCTGCTGGAGAAAGTGCGAGGGGCAGGAATACATGTGCTGCTCCAGCATGTTTAAAAATAGCGCACAGCACACAGCCCTTTCTTACCTTCCAGAAAGACTTCATTACCGGATCCTCAGCCCTGAGCCCGCAGAGCCGCTGCCGGCGCTTTCTTCTCCCTGTGCTGGATTTTTCTTTGTTGAAAGCGTGAAGGCAGCGTGCGAGGTACATTCTACTCACGGGCCAGCTCCTGCTCAGCTCGCTTCACTCCTGGCGCCTCGGAAGCTCCAAAGTCCATTGTATTTAATGGGGTGTTAACTCTGTTTATTCTCTGGGACTTATGCAGTAATTTTACACTCATGCAAAATAAGCAACTTGAACCTGAAGCGGGGGGCCTCTCCCCCACTCCCTACCCCTGTGGGCCCCAGTCTCCAGGCCCCTCTGGCCCCCACAGCCAGCCCTCCTCCGGCTCAGGTGGCCGAAGAAAGCCTGACCAAGGTGGAGCAGGGAGACCTGGGGCTCCCGCTCACGGCTGCCACTTGCTGGCACTGCTGGGACGGGAGGTGGGTCTCTTCATCTCTCGGAGACTCGTTTTTCTCAGCTGTAAAATGGGGATTTAATTGGGCCCTGCATACCTCGGCAGGCTGTTGACGTACAACAATGACATCATGGAAAAACATGCGGATGGGTTCTCCCAAGACCTCCATGCTGTGACTCCCCACTGGGTCACTTCTGTATCCCCTCAAAAGCCAGGTGACATCTCCTGACCCTCTCTTCACTAGAACTGGGGATTGGGGAAGCGGTCTGTACCCACAGTGAAGTCCACTGATAGGGCTGTGTCCTCACTGTGCTGCTGATACGTTTTAAATCTAGGACCACTGCTACATTTCATACTGGGCATTCTCCTCCCAGGAAGCAGTTTTCTCTTCTTGCCATTTACTTATTCACAGTGCCCAGCCCTAAAAGTTACGGAATGCAGAAAGACGACATGCTCCCTTTTAGCTCTGAATCTCTGGGATCAAAATGGATGAAGCCCATGAAGTTTCTAGTAGGCTATAAAGTTCTGTGTGAACTACGTCTTGGATTATTCCCACCTGACCTAAAAACTGGATTCTTAGGGACCTTCCAGAGTGTGCCTCACCCCACCCCCCTGCTCACACCCCATCTGGCCCTTGGCTTGGCGTTCCCTCTCCAGGAGTTAGGCTGTCCCTCTTGTATCCACAGGTCGGGTCTGAGTCTCCCACCCCTCCTCTCTGGAGTTCCTTGTCTCTGGTCCCAGCTCCCTCGGGCCTTCCCCATCTGGCATTCTGCGGAATCCTCAAACTCAATTTGTCCAAAATGATATAGTCTCCCTAAACCCACAGTTTCTCATGTGTCTGCCAGCTCAGTTAAGAGCTCCACTGCCCACTCACGCTGGAGAACCTGAAATCATTCTGCACGCTTCTCCCTGGATTGTGACCCTCCTCCTGGCTGTGCCCCCACCTCCCTCATTCACAGAACACCCCAGATTCAGCTATCCCCAGGCCAGGCCTTTCTAAGGCCTTCAGCACTCAGCTCTCCCCTGGCCTCCAACAGTAGCTCTTTGGTTTGCTTTTCTTATTAACTAGATCTGCAGCAGCTCTGGTCACCCCTTAGTCCTAATCCTAGCGCCCCCATCTGTCCTACCTGCCACTACAAGAGCCATCTTTATAGAATGCAAATCTAAGCTTGCAACTATCACTCTATTTAAATAATCATTCTGGCCCTTGCTTTTGCTTTTATGGTCTTACTTAAGCCTTCTGATAATTCAGAGGATAATCATTACCCTCCCCATTTTGCAGTTGAAACTGAGATTTGCTAGCTTAAAGGGCTCAAGGCCACGTAGCTATTATGCCTTGCAAAATCAGGATTTGAACCCGCATCTGTCGTATACTGCAAAACCCACGTTCAAAAGGGCAGCTAGTTGAGTGCCTCACACACAGCAGGTGGACCACGGTTTGCCCTTTGTTCCCCCTATGGCAAACTTCAGTCTCTTTAGCAAGGTACAAAGGACCATCCCATCAGGGCTGGCCAATGTCTCCAAAAGCGTCTCTTGACATGCACCTTGTCCTGTCATTCCCACCACCCATCAGGCCACATCAGATCACTTGCTGTTCCCCTTCCCAACCATGCCTTTTTGAAATCCCCTTTCCCACCGCTTGGCAGGACTTTTCTCTATCCTTCCTCATCTGCAAGCAGCAGGCCAGGTGACACCCATCCTGGGATGCTTCTTCTGCTCCCCGAACACAGAATCCACGGCTCCAGTGTCCCTTTCACCAACACCGCTTGTTGTTAGGCCTATTTGTACTCTGATCATATGGGAGTGTGGTTATTCGGGCCTTGTCCCTTCCCATCTTTGTATCCTCAGTGCCTGGCATTGTGCCTGGGACAGAGTAGGCACGCAATAGAAGCGTGTGGAGTTTCACTCCATCCCTCACCCTTCCTATGACTAATGCTTCATTTCATCCCTTTGGGAAGGTTAGAATATCTCCTAAGAATTGTTTGCATCACCTCTGCTCTCTGATTTCCACGCCCACCTCCACATTGATCTGTTCTTATCAAGGTCACCAGAGACCTGCCCATGACCGGACCCCCAGACACGCTCCACGCTCACCCTTCACTGCGCTCAGCAGCGCTGGGCACACTGGCCGCTCGCTCCTTCAGTCACTCTCTCCCCTTGGCTTCTGGCGTCGAAGCCTGCCGTTTCCTCTTGCCTCTCCAGGCCCTGCTGGTCCTCAGCCGACCCCCAGAAACAGAGTGCCGCGGGGCTCCATCCTTGGCTCCATTCTCTTCCCTCTCTACATTCCTTTCAGGAATGGGCATGTCAATTCCCACGGTTTAAAATATTACCTCCGTCTTCAGCTCTTAGCTCCAGATTCAAGTATTTAACAACCTATGTGATTTCATTTAATCACTTAGCTGATTCTTAGGTATCTAGGATTTCAAAGGCTAACAGTGGTTCTCAGTTTTATCCCCCAAACCTTTCCTCCCTCAGTCCTGCCCAAAAACATCATGGGTCCCCTTCCTACGATCTTGGGAGAAACTTATCTAGGAAGAAATTGCCTTGGAAGAGGGCTCCAATCTAGGGAAGTCTAAATATCATGGTTTCCTACGTTTGACTTGGGGAAAAGATTCCTTAACCTGGTATCCAATGCCCACCAGGATCTGGCCCCAGCCTGCCTTCCATCCTGCCCCTAGACCAGAAATGGGCAAGCTATGGTCCACCAGCCACATCTGTCCCACCTTGTGTTTTTGTATAGACTGTAAGCAAAGAATGATTTTTTTATCTTTAAATGGTTGGAAAAAATCAAGAGAAGGATAATATTTTGTGACACATGAAAATTACATGAAATTCAAATTTCAAAGTTGTTCTGGAACACAGCCATGTTCCTTGGTGTACTTGCTTATTCTCCATGGTTGCTTTCTAGCTACAATGGCACTATTGAGTCCTTGGAACAGAGAACATATGACCTGCAGAGCCTAAAGTATTTACTCTCTGGACGTCTACCGAAGAAGACTGTGGACCTCTTCTATAGTCTGAATGTTTATATTCCCCCAAATTCGCATGTTGAAATTCGAACCCCCAATGTGATGGTATTATAAGGTGGGGCCTTTGGGAGGTAATTAGTTCATGAGAGTGGAGCCCTCATGAATGGAATTAGTCTTTTTCTTTTTCTTCCTTTCTGTGTGTGTGTGTGTGTGTGTGTGTGTGTGTGTGTGTGTGTACTGAAACCTGGGATTAGTGTCTTTGTAAGAGACTCTAGAGAAAATCCCTCACCCCTTCTGCCCTGTGTGGACACAGTGAAAAAAGGCCATTTCTGAATCAGTAAGCTGGCTTTCATCAGACATAGAATCTGCCAGTGGCTTGATCTTGAATTTTCCCATCTACAGAACCGTGAGAAATAGATTTCTGTTGTTCATAAGCCTCCCAGTGTGTGGAATTTTGTTACGGCAGCCCCAATGGATTATAGCCCTGTTCTAGATGAATCAAGCCATCCTGTCCCATAGACATACCTTGCAATTTCTAGTTTTGTACTCATTGCTCTCTATTCCGATCTAATCCTACCTGTGCTCAGGCCTTTCCAATACCACATCTTCTAGAATCTTCCATGTCTACTTCACCCAGCGACTTCTCATTCTTGGCTTAACCCCTCCGGTAATACATAAAGTCAGTGGACTTCACAACCAGGGCGTTGTACTGTTAGCTTTTCTGGAGCATAGGTCATGTGTCCTTTCCAGACTGGGAGGAAAGTGAGGACAGGTCAGTGTCTTCATCCTGTATTCGGGGCTCAGCACAAGGCCTAGCAACACTGTAAGTGCTTAGGAAGTTGGTGTTCACATACTCCTTTCCAATGCTCTCCTCTGTCCTGACATCCCCTCTTTAAGCCTGGGAAAGAGCTGTCCATTTATCTACTTAGGTATTCTATTTTAAGGAAGAATGTGAATTTTATCTAAGTCCTCTCTAGTTTATCTCCAGCAGGTGTTGAAGACAGAGCACTGCCTGAGTGTGAAGGGGGTGGGGAGGAGGGGGGTGGGGGGGTAGTGAGGCAGACAAGACCCCGGCTCTGATCCCAGCGCAGCCCTCTACCCTCATTCTACTATTCCACCTCCTTCATCCGCTTCATCCTCTAGAAAATTGAGTGAAAATTGGATATCCGCTTGAACAGAGAATTCCCTGAAACCTTTCTAGCTCCCAAACATAAGGATCCTGTTTCTCCTAAAAGCCATCAGTGCAGTGAAAATTCCCGAGCTCACATGCCAGGAGACGCCTCCGTGTCAGCCTGAGCCAGGCCTGCTGGAGCACAGCCCCGTGAGGCCCCCCCCGTGAGGCCCTTTTTCATAGCACAGCCCCTCGGAGAGGGAGGCATTCTTGTCACTATTTGGAGGCCAGGAGATGACACCCAAAGAGGATTCACCCGAGCAAGGCCAGCTTGTCATGTGATCCCAGGAGTGCCAGTCACACCACGGCCTGTGTCATGATGCTCCCTGGAATCCTTACGCGTCAGTGGATCTCCAGCTTTGATGTTTGAATCACCTGGGGATCTTGTTAAAACAGATTTTGATTCAGTCAATCTGAGGTGGGGCCTGAATTCTGTATTTTTAACAAGATCCCAAGTGATATGGATGCTGCTGGTCTCTGGACCCCACTTTGAATAGCAAGGTAGTGTACAACCTGTGCAGCTGTCTATGGCAGCCCTGACAAGCACACAAGTCAAAAGCAGCAGAGGGGCGCCTGGGTGGCTCAGTCGTTAAGCGTCTGCCTTCGGCTCAGGGCGTGATCACAGGGTGCTGGGATCGAGCCCCACATGGGGCTCCCTGCTCCACTGGGAGCCTGCTTCTTCCTCTCCCACTCCCCCTGCTTGTGTTCCTTTTCTCGCTGGCTGTCTCTCTCTGTCAAATAAATAAATAAAATCTTAAAAAACCAAAACAAAAAGCAGTAGAGCCAGGACTTAAGTTTAGGCTCAAAGTATAGTGTACTCTATGCTAAGCCAGGACTTTGCAAACACCACCTCACTCAGGGCACATGAGTCCCTGGGATCTAGAGAGAGTTTGATGAGGGAAGACTTACTAAAGAGAAACTGAGTCAGGAGTCTCAGTCCAGTCAAGAGTCCTCAGTCCCCTTTTACAGCATCAGTGTGGGAGCCCAGTGGAAATAAGAAGCAGCTATGGGACTGCACATATAGCCTACTGGCCATCCGGGGCCAAGGGGAATGAGCAAAAGCAGCTGGGCTCTTGGTTCTGCAGCTAATGAGCGGGGCATCCTTCCATGCAGGTGCTGAGAAGTGGGATGAGGTTTGCAAGGCGAGAGGAGCATTGAGCTGCAGCCTGGGAGGCTTCATTCCCAGGATCCTCCCTGCCCCAGCTGAGCTGGCTCAGGGCCTGTTTCTGTTTACTTGGAATAGTCTGACATTTTGCAAGGAACTCTTCGCACATGGGTGCTTCCTCTGGCCTCTCAGAGGTAATTGCCCGAGAGGCACAGGTGCTCCCCACTGGGGCTGGAGTCTCCGTTGGGGAAATCAACATAATATCCTGGGAAAAGCTTTGTAAACTAGAGAGAGCTGTGCAAATGCCAGGAGTCCTGGGCGGCAGGTGGGCCCGCAAGGAGGTGCCGTGTTAGAGGGGCGTCCAAGGGCAAGAGTGGGAGAAGGGCTTCTGTGCAGGAAGCCTTGGAGGCCTTAGGGGAAATTACCAGCAGGGAACTGTGTGTACAGACAGAGAAGGGGACAGAGGAAGCAGCCAACCCGCAGGTAGGGTTAAAACTGGGGGTAAGGGGGCGCCTGGGTGGCTCAGTCGTTAACCGTCTACCTTCGGCTCAGGCCATGATCCTAGGGTCCTGGGATTGAGCCCCGCGTCGGGCTCCCTGCTCAGCGGGAAGCCAGCTTCTCCCTCTCCCTCTGCTGTGTTCCCTCTCTCACTGTGTCTCTCTCTGTCAAATAAATAAAATCTTTAAAAAAAAAAAAAAGAAAGAAAACTGGGGTAAGTGCTAGCCTGCCACTCACCAGCTTCCACAAGTTCCCTGCAGTTCTGAGAGCCTCCATTGTCTCGTGTATATTGGAACAATGGAGCCACAGGGGCTGGCACATTTCCACCCAGTTATTGTGAGGCTTATGTGTTCATGGGGGTGCCTGGCACGGGGCACGTGAGTCTTGACTCCGAGGCTTGGGGTTATGGGCAGCAGGCCACTGAACACTGAGCAAGGCCTCAACTGGGATGTTTGCTCTGAGGCTTTGTCCTCTCCAGCAACGTTGATACTGGAAGAGCCCTCCAGGGCCAGGGTGAAGAGGAAGCCTTTGCTGTGGCTGGTTCCTGAAGTCAGCGGCCACTCAGAAGCCTCTCCCCTCCAGGCAGGGGCTCAGGGCTGCCCGGTCCCCAGACGCCCGGCCAGATGTAGTTAGGGCCTTGCAGGACCGTGTCTGCACATCACAGAGAGCCCAGGGGGCACGGCCTTAGGGCTCAGCAGCATGCCCTCTGCTTCCACATCCACGGGTGGGAGTAGGGAGACACACCGGCCTCTGCATCCTCACCAGGCCATTGTTCCAGAAACTCGGGACAGCTACTCTGGATTCACCCGCCAGAGAAACATGGTGGGAATAAGGATACAAAGCAGGCTGCTGTGGACTTCAGGGCCTGTGGGGTCAGAGGCAGGTCCATGGAGGGCACAGATGGGGAGACCGAGGCTGAGAGGCCGAAGTCTAAGCTTGCTCAGAAGCAGCAGCCACTCAGGCGACTGGCCTGTAACTTCGTCCTGCCACTTATTCTCTTCAACAGACCATAGAGCTGCTATTTCCAAATGCCATCATTTCCATCTTCTGCTTCTAACTCGCTCTCCTGAAACTGAAAGCCAACGTACCTGTCCCCCAGAGGGGGCCGGGTGCTGGGGCAAATGTCCTGTTTCTTCAACCATTCTGGCCCTCACCTAGGGTTGCTAGATTTAGCAAAAAAAAGTAATTAGTAAATTAATCGATACAGGACACCCAGTTAAGTTTGAATTTCAGATTAACAATGAATAATTTTTTAGTATAAGTACATTTTTTTTAAAAGATTTTATTTATTTATGTGACAGAGAGACAGCCAGCGAAAAAGGGAACACAGCAGGGGAGAGGGAGAGGAAGAAGCAGGCTCCCAGCCAAGAAGCCGGATGTGGGACTTGATCTGGAACGCTGGGATCATGCCCTGAGCCGAAGGCAGATGCTTAACGACTGCACTACCCAGGCGCCCCTAGTATAAGTACATCTTATGCAATATTAAAGACAAGTTTATACTAAAAACATTCTTTGCTGTTTTCTGAGATTCAAATTTAACTGGATGTCCCGTGTTTTATCTAGTAACCCTATGCACACCCCAATTCCCATCCTGGCTAGGCCCTCTCTGGAAAGTCCTGGAGAAGGTTCAGGAACATCCCAGGGGCTTGAGTTTGGTTCAGGGTGTCCTTAATGGGCAGCCCCTAGCCACATCACAGCCAGGTGTCCGTGCAGGATGGTGGTACTTGCTTTTTGGGGAAGCTTTTTCCTGATGGAAACTCAGACTCACAAAGGTGAGCTTTGGGTGGGCCACCCAAAGGCACTCAACCTGCCCCTCCCTCATTCTCCCTCATTCTCCCGACCTGCACCCAGCATGAGCCCCCACCCTCCCCTGCAGGATGCCTTCCCTCCGTGCCAGCAGTTGGTTTGTGATGGAGCAGGACAGGGGTGCCTCTTCCACCGGGCTTCAGCTGTGGACCGTCCTCCGAGCAGCGACTGTGCTTCTTGTCCCTGCACTTCCATTCCGGCTGAAGCGCGAGCCTGCCCTCTTGACTCCTCTTTCTTGCTATTCATTACCACCACTCAGCCACTTTGCCTTTGTTGCTGAACATCTAGAACACAATTTATTCTCTTCCCCCCAAAGTGGGAGTTCTGGGAAGGGAGCCAAGGATTTGAGAAGGGCCACTGCAAGGCAGAGTGCCACGTGGAGTGCCCCTGCCCCCGTTCTGATTTTCCCCCTGTAGAATGGGCGTGACCTGCTGGAAGCCCTGGGTGGTGGCCCCCAGACTCTCGCATAAGTGGTCTGCTGATGAAGGAAGTGTTCTAAACATGCCAGCCTTGGCCTCCATTGGCGTGTGTTCAGTGCCCACCTTATGGCAGCAGAAAGCTCAGTGAGCACCTCCACTCCAGGGCTGCAGAGGGGGCAAAGGCAGGAAGGCCCCTTCCTCCTCCTCCCCCCCTTCCCCTCCGTGAGGACAGAGGCCAGCCAGGCGGGGCACACATCGGCTCTGGGAAGGCTGTCCCACAATGACTGACCTCTCCCAGACACCTCCCTTCACTGGGCCGGGGGAGCACACCCCTGCCGCAGGCTGAGGGAAGGATTGTGTGAAAGTGATTTATCAGGATGCTATCTGGGGAGAAAAGAACAGCAGAGAAGGAGGAAGTGGGACGGGGAAGCAAAGAAGAAGAAGCCAAGCCAGCCTGGCATCGAGCAAAGTTGCACAGAGGGTGACTTTGGCCCAATCCCATGGGAAGTCCGGGGACCCCCTCAGAGTTGTCCCAGTCAGCGACAAGCGAGCTGGGGTGTTGATACCTCTGCACCGCTGGTCCTTGGGGTGGGGGGTAGGTGTCCGGGCACTTCCTGTTCTGGGCATGGGCAGAGTGGTTCTTGCAGCCTGGGCCTGACCTCCAACAGAGGGCGGGCATGAAGGCACAGGGACAGACAAAGGCAGGAGGAAATGAGGAGGGAAGGCGTGGGGGCTGGTGCTGGGCGCAGGTCAGGAGAATGAGGGAGAATGAGGGAGGGGCACGTTGAGTGCCCTTGGGTGGCCCACCCAAAGCTCACCTTTGTGAGTCTGAGCTTCCCTCAGGAAAAAGCTTCCCTAAAAAAGCAAGTACCACCAGCCCTGGCGCCCCACCCCCGCCGCCCTCTTCAGTTCCAAAGCTATTTCTGTTTTACTCAAATAACAATAAGCCCATTGTGCACACTTCCTGACTTCTCTGCTTAGAATGGCCCAGAGGAGAGGGGCAGGTCCCCGGACAGAGAGCCCATCTCCGGCCCTGCACTCAGCCTGAGCCTGCACGTGGGAGAAGACAGCCGGCTCTCAGGCTTGGCCACACTGTCCCACCTCTGACTCCGAAGGCCGCCAGGGTTCTGCTGTCAAGGTCCGCTTCTGGTGAGAGCTGCAGAAAGCTAAGGACCTGCATGGGACTTCTGGGCACCCGCTGTGCACCAGACCCTTTGCACGCCTTATTTCATTTCCGTCAAGCCCAGTGCCACCGTGTGGCTGGGACAAGCCCTTCATTCAGGGTCTGATCTGAATGCGCGGGCATGGCTGCTAAGCGGTGGTGTCATGTTCAAATCCAGGCCTGCTGGACCTCACGGCTGGGATCTTTCTGCACCGCTGAGGTCCTGCCGCCAGGAGTCCATGCCAGAGTCCGTAAGAGGAGGAGGCACCCAGCTAGGATGGAATGGGCCAGGCCTTGTAGTTGCCTGGGCACCAGCAAAGCAGGGCACACCCAAATGAGAAGTTTGGGAGAAATTATTCATTTAAAAAATCATTTCAGAGTCATAATGGAAAAACTCAGACCATTGTAGGACTTCCTTAGTCTTATTTTGTGGTTTAGGACTGGCTTTATTTTAATTTGCACGTGGGAAGTGGGGGGTACCTTATTCTTTTCCAGGCTTAGGGATCCTAAGTAAAGGTCTTCCTCTGCGCAGCCCTGGCTCACAGGCCCTGCGGGAAGGAGCCGCTGCCCCAGCCTCTGGGACCCCTTTGTTCACTTAGCACAGATGAATTGTGTACCTTCTATCAGCCAGGCCTGTGCCCTGCACCGGGGTACAGCGGTTTCCACTTCCCAATCTGCCCTTGGGGATGATTTTACATACTGACATGCTTTATACACTGTAAAGGGCTGTGCACTTCACCTCCAAGAGCCATGAGCTTTCTTCCTCTCCGCCTCCTTCAACATGAAACCATCCATGACCAGACAGCAGGACTCCTTCCTCTGAACACACGTGGCGCTCTGGCTGGGCCTGCTGCGCCTGCAGACACCCTTTGCTGAGTGCAACAGCAGTTCCTTCAGGCTCCCAGGGTAGGAATGGGCCTGATTCCCCAGCATCCAGTCCAGGCAGCCACTCCAGACACACGGGTTCAAGCATTCTGAATTGGGTTGACCTCGATCACTATAGAGCCACAGGGAGGATGTGTTTCTAAGAGAGGGGTGGGTCACATGCACAGGGGGGAGAACCAGGGAGGCACATTAGCCCCTCACCCACACCAGGCCATATTCCTAAGGCCTCCCCAGGCTGGGAGGCAGGCAGGCACTTGTCGTCTGGCTGCCCAAGTGTGGCTGAAACCCAGTGCCACACCTAGGCCAGGGCTTCATTCGGACAAAGCTGCCGGTCCCCTTCTTGGGTGTCCCTGTGTGGGTGGAAGGGCTGGAACACAGTGGCAGGCAAAGTGCTCCAGTGGCTGGGATGAAGGGAAGCCTCTAATTCATTTGGTAAAACACAGCTTAAATGTGTTGGGGGTAAGGACGTTGCTCTCAGCTAAGAGCTTCTACGCCGATTATGAATCTCTTCTAATTTCCAGCCTGATCTCCTTGGGCAGACCTGCCCAGGTTCCCCGGGCTGGCGTGGGGAGGCCCAAGGCCCCAGCATCATGCCTGACCTTGCCAGGTGCAGGGTCTCTGGGTAGGGTTCAAGTGCTGGGCGGGCCCAGCAAGGCATGGCTCCCTCCAGCAGCCGCCAGCAGGCGTGTAGCCTTGCCCGGGAGCATCCCGGGAGCACTGAAGCAGAGGCAGAAGTCACAGCCCTGGGGGCCATTAAAGGCAAGTCCCTGAGCTTTCAGCCAATCACGTAGGGCAGAAGTGCAGAGAAGCTGCCCGCACTCTACAAAACCCAGGACTGCTCTTGCTTACTTGCTTCCTTCCTCCCTAAATAATTGAGTAATTCGCTCCAAAGCCATTAGGACTCCTTTCCCTTCCCCAGTACACACTGAAGGCAGCAAGAGGGTCGGCATGGAGCAGGGAGATGGCTAAGTGAAGTGGTGGCCAGGAGGTCAAGAGATTTGCTACTTACAAAGGGATCGAGTAATAAGTAAACGCACAGAGGATGGCGGGAACCAGATTTCTCGCTGTTGGAGAAGGAAGGTGCACACATGGAAAGGGAAGAAGCTAGAATGAATCCCGTGGTGGTGGGTTAGAAATAGAGGTATTGATGTGACTTACAGTTTTCAATATATAGATATAGACATACATATAAATATATGTATATACACACCCATTCTATAGCTCTGACCACTAACAGGGCCTGGGAAGACAGCCCCCCTCTAAGAGCAATGAGCAAACCTAGAAGCCAAATCTGCTTCCAAATGCCTGGCTGATGCCAGGGCTAGGTCAGAAGTAGACCCTCTGAAACATCTTACCATGTCAGACAGAAAGCAGTCAGAGAATGATGGAGACATGTCGACAGGAGACAAGATACGATCCAGAATATATAAAGAATTCCTACACACAATGACAAAAAAATCAAACGGCCCAGTTAAAATAGAGGCAGAGGACTTGAATAGATATTACTTCGAAGAAGATATACAAACGGCTGGGGTGTCGGCGTGGCTTAGTTGGTTAAGCGTCTGCCTTCACTGCAGGTCATGATCCCAGGGTCCTGGAACTGAGCCCTACAGCAGAGTCCCTGCTCAGTGGGGAGCCTGCATCTCCCTCTGCCAGCCGCTCCCCCTGCTTATGCTCTGTCTCTCTTGATAGATAGATGATAGATAGATAGATAGATAGATAGATAGACAAAATTTTAAAAAAAAAAGATCTACAAACAGCTAATGAGCACAGGAAAAAATGTTTAACATCAGTAATCATTAGGAAACTAGAAATCAAAACCACAACGGGATACCACCTCACATGAATTAGGATGGCTATTATCAAAAAACAGGAAATAACAAGTGTTGGCAAGGATGTGAAGAAATTGAAACACTTACCACTGTTGGTGTGGTCACTATGTAAAGCAGTATGATGGTTCCTCAAAAAATTGAAAAGAGAATTACTGTATGATCCAGCAATTTCACTTCCGGGTAGCTACCCAAAAGCGTTAAAAGCAGTACTCAAAGAAACTCAAAGTATGCTCATGTGCCTAGCAACATTATGGCAATAGCCAAAAGGTGGAAACAACCCCGGTGTCCCATCAACGGAAAATGAGGTCTGTATGTGTAATTGGATATTACTCAGCCTTAAAAAGGAAGGACATTCTGACACATGCTGTAACATGGATAAACCTCAAAGACATTATGCTAAGTGAGATAGGTTAGTCACAAAAGGACAAATACTGAATGATTTCACTTATGTGAGGTGCCGAGAACAGTCAAATTCATAGACACAGAAAGTAGAATGGTGGTTGCCAGGGACTGAAGGAGTGACCAGTAGGGAGCCATTGTTTAAAGGGCACAGAGCTTCAGTTTTGTCAGATGAAGAGAATCTGCGGGTGAATGGTGGTGATAGTGGGGCCACAGTACGAAGGTCCTCAGTGCCACGGAAGTTGCACACCGAAATGTTTTAGATGGTCGGTTTTATTTTATGTGTATTTTATCACAATTAAAAATACGTTTTTAAAGGACACGAAAGTCAACTCAAAAGGCTTCTAATGGCCAAATCTGTGACAATGTGAGCATCAAAATAAATAGTGATAGAATCATGAGTCCCTATTAACATAAAGAAGTAGATGAATAGGTCGCCTGGCTGGTTCAGTCAATGCGACTCTTGATCTCGGGGTTGTGAGTTCGAGCCCCACATTGGGTGTAGAGATTACTTAAAAATAAAATCTTAAAAAAAAAAAAGAAGTAAATGACTAGACACATGAGAAGAACAGAAAGCTCTTCCTTAGAGTAGAATGCCACCTGAAAAATAGAGATGAGATCATGAAATCTGAAAACCACAATTTTGCAACCATTGTAGGAATAGTAGATTCAGGCAAGAATCACCAGTGGATGCTGAAACTGTTGGGCGAAATCTTCATGAGGAAGATGATATTTGCACAATCTCAAACTCTCGTCCCATAAAATATTTATTAATTACTTATAAATTGATAAGTGCATTATACTTACTAATTAATTTAACAGTGACGAAGCCTGGCAGACAGCATCTTAACCAAATGTTAAAAGTTGACATCCCCAGTAATGGCACAGATTGACTGCGTACAAGATGTTAGGGTGCATGGGAAGCACACAGCATCCCTTCTGTGCTGGTCCTGCCAAACACAGGTAACATCAGATCAACTCAAATTGAGGGACATTCTACAAAACAGCCAGGCTGTAATCTTCACAAGTGTCAGAGTCCAGAAAAGAAAGATCGAGGGGCTGTCTCAGACTGCAGGAGGCTAAGGAGGCAGGGCAACTAAGGGTAACACGTGAGCATGGATGGGACCCTTTGGATATGAAGGGCATGATTGGGATCAGTGGTGAAACTGAATGGGGTCTATTGATGACAGTAGTAACATAGTGCCCTGACTTCACGGGCTGTAATGCGGTTTTGGTGAGAGAGTGCATCTGCCATAACTTATTCTCAAATGGTTCCAAAATAATTTCTTTTCTTCTTCTCCTCTCCCTCTCTTTCTTTCATTTTCTTTCTTCTTTTTTTCTACCAATGTATCTACTGCATGTCGCACTCCTGGAAACGTGCTAAATAGAAATAGGCGCTTATGCCTGCCGGACATCACGTGGGAGAAGATGCAGAGCCGCAGTATTTGTGATAGCCCCCGATTAAGACCCACCTGCACCGGCCTGCTCAGGCTGCCAGAACAGAAACCTCAGCCCGGGGGCTTCAACAACAGATGTTTATTTTCTCACTGTCCTGGAGCTGGAAGCCCAAGATCAAGGTACCCATAGGCTTGGTTTCTGATGAGACCTCTCTCCTTAGCTTGCAGGCGGCTGCGTTCTTGCTGTCCTGTGGCCTTACCTCAATGCGCGAGTGCTCCTGGTGTCTTTTCCTCTTCTCATAAGGACACCAGTCCTATGGATCAGGTCCCCCGCCTCGTGACCTCCTTTAACCTTGGTTACCTCCTTAAAGACCCAATTTCCAAATACAGTCATACTGGGGCTAGGGCTTCAACTCATGATTTTGGAGGACGTACAATGCAGCCCACAGCACTACCCAGATGAACTACTACACGGCAACAAGAATGAACAAACCCCTAACCCACACAACAGCATGGATGAGTTTCACAGACATGATGTTGAAAAGCGTCCAGACACAAAACAACACCCAGAATATGATTTCATGTCCATGGAGGTCAAGAACACAAAAAGCTGACCTGCAGTGCAGTTGGTCTAACGGTGGAGTGGGAGGTCTGCCTGAAAGGAGCATGAGGGAGACTTCAGGGACACCCAAATGTTCTCTGCCTCAGTCTGAGTAGTACACATAGGTGCTCACGTGGGTAAAAATCAAACCGAAAATGCGGAAGCAACCCATGCGCGCGCTGCCCGATGTGCAGAAGAGCAGCATGTGTGCACATAGAGCGGACTATGATTCAGCCTTAAAAAGGAAGACAATTCTGCCATCCTTGATGAATCTTGAGGACATGACGCTAAATGAAATAAGCCCGTCATACAAGACAAATACTGTGTGACTCCACGGAGATGAGGTGCCCAGAGCAGTCACAGTCAGACACGAAGTAGAATGGTTGCTGCCAGGGGCTGGGGGGCTCGGGTGAATGGGGAGGTACTGATTAATGGGGACATGGCTTCAGTCGTCCCTGATGAAAGAGTCCTGCATGCAGGTGGTGATGGTTATACAACATTAGGAATGTATCTAATACCGCTGGACTGTACACTCAGAAATGGTCACTATGGTAAACGTGTGAACTATTTTACTACAGTAAAAAAATTGGAGAAAAAACCAGTCAAGGTGTAGCATAAGATGTGTACGGTAAATTGTATAAAATCCGTATTTCCTATTTAAAAAAAACACACGCGCAAAGAAATGTGGAAGGTAATGAGGTGAAATGCGAGGAGAGTGTATGGTATGGGGAGAGAAGAGGAGAGCTGTTGTCGGGAAGAGGCTGGAAGGGAGGCCGGCCCTGGTCCCAGGCCCTTGCAGTGAGCTTGGATTTTTTTTCCTTGTAAGGAGTTTGGATTTTCCCCCAAGAGCAATGGGAAGCCATCGAAGTGGTATAAGCAGGAAGTGACATGACACTGCATTTTGTTTTATTTTCTTTTTAAAGATTTTATTTATTTATTTGAGAGAGAGAGTGCGGGCGCATGAGTGAGGGAGGGGCAGAGGCAGAGGGAGAAGCAGACTCCCCGCTGGGCACGGAGCCCCACTCGGGGGGTCCTCACTCGGGACCCCGAGATGGTGACCTGAGCCAAAGTCAGATGTTTAACTGACTGAGCCCCCCAGGCGCCCCCACGTTGCATTTTAAGGACCTTCCTGGCTGCAGAGGGCTCTGCCGATTCGAGGGACAAGGGCCAGAGTGAGGGCGGGCTGTAAACGTAGCCACAGCTGCTAAATCACTGCTCGCCCCCTGCCTCTATTGCTGACGTTCTAACCCTGTGGCCACTGTGCATCTCTGGGCCCAGACTGGGTTCACCCACTTGGTGCTGGGGCCCTAGCAGAACCTTCATGTTCCGTTGAATAAACGGAGGGTGAATCTGACGTTTTGTGTGAAATGATGCCCAGTGCCCGTGACTTGGAGAAGGTGATGAGAACGTTGTTTCCCAAACTTGGCAGCTGGAGGAATCAAAAGCAGGACTGCTGCAGAATGAAGGGCGCACTTGCACTCCTTTAGGGGAGGACTCCGGAGGCAGAAGCAAACTTTGTCTGCTTTGAGTGCAACTTCCCTCTTTTTGCTGATGTCTCTGGTACACTTTGAAAAGACTGCAGCCCTGCACCTTGGGCTGGGAATGCCCAGTTGGGGAGATTGCCGAGGGCAGCTCTGTGGGGACGGGCGTTTGGAGGCCTGAGCTTCAGAGCTGCACCTCATGGACCAGGGGGGCACCAGCCCCAGATAACCCTCCCCCTCTCACTGGACTCCTGGAGACACAGCACATACACTCTGCCGGAACATCAGAACCGGCTCAGGCTTCAAGGACAGAGTCATACACTAGGTGGCTAATTTAGCCTGCCTGAGACTCAGTTTCTTCACCTATAAAATGGGGCTAATGCCCTTCTAATCAAGTTGTTACACACTGTAACTGAGACGTTGAAAGTAGAATGCTTAGCATAATGTCTGGCCCTGGTAGGTGGTTAGCAAACATCTCCTTCACCCCATCACTACACCCACCCTTACAAACACATGGTCTGGCCCTGCCCTCTGGAGTCAGATCTTTCTAAGGATCTTGGGCTGAGCAGATAGTCCCATCACAGTTTGAACTGGCATCCAGAGTTTTTACTTTAGCGGAAGCTCTTGGAGCTGAAAATGTGTTCTTGTCCCTAAGGAAGGGAGTCCAAATGGTAGAAGCCGGCCAGGGAGCCCCTGCGGGCTCAGCCTTCCACAGGTGAGCATCTGTGATGAATTCTCATTATACCATCCCTATCCCAACCTCTCTCAAAAGCACCGGTGGCTCCCCAGGCATTACCCATGGGATAAAATCCCACCTCATCAGCCAGGCTCTCAAGGCCCTTAGTGATCCAGCCACTTCGGCCTTCATCATTCATGCCATGACCATGCCCCAGGCCCTCAGCTCTGGGTCTGTGCCCAGGCTGTAACCCGGGTCTGCAACACCTTCCCTCACCCTCGACTTATCCCCATTACTCATCAGCCGTCTAGTTAGAGGCCATCTGGGCCTCTCCCGGAATACACTTTGCAGTTGTTTGTGTCTGTGTTTCCCCGTAGGCTCTGGGCATCTGGCATGCAGGGTCCATGCCTGAGCCATCCCCAGGACACTCACCACAGAGCGTTGCCCAGGCCCTGCACAGGACCACGGCTCCATGGCTCCTTGGAGAGAAATGAGAGCTGGGCTTCTAAATCCAAGCCTTGCCCAGATCAGAGCAGTGCTGAAGGATGGAAAAGCGGGGGTGCATGCCTCCCATGGGATCCCGGAGGGAATTCCAGAGCTCCCCCTGGGGATGCTATGCTTTCGTCCTTGGCACACAGGCATGTTGGCAGCTCTTTGCGTGTCTCTTTGGCCATTCTCAATACACAAAGATAGTTTGTCTATCCCCCATCTGCTAAACTGCTTGGATGACCTCATCTGGCACGGCACAAAAGAGCACTAAAACAGCAGCTTGCAAAGTGCCCCGGAGATGCTCCAGGCGATGCCTCCGCCCATTTCCTTCCAGAACCCAGCCTCCGATCACACAGCAAAGGGCCAAGCCAAAAGCACATGACCGGTCTCCTGGGCCCATCCATTGTTCTTTCTTGTCTAGGATTTCCCTCAGTGATATAGAAGAAAGATGGAGGCGGTCAGGGAAAGCTTCTGGTGGAGGAAGCCTTCAGATGTTGTTGAAGGAGGGAAAAGATGTGGAGCAGAAGCACGGAGAAGACTGGCGTGTGGGTGAGGATACCCCTATCTTATGTACAGACACGTGCCCATGAAGTAGGGAGACAGCCTTGGAAGAAAGACACTTGGGGTCTCTACCTCTTCCTATGCCACCATGTGCCCACTGCCAGGACAGGGGGCTTTATTCCCATTATCCAGAAGAGAAGATTGAGGCTTAGCTAGGTCAAAGTCACACCTCTCAGGCAGTTAGGGTGGACAGAGCCAGGTCTTCTGATTCCAAGGCCAGAGCCCCTTTATCACACCAGGTTGCTTCTCACAAGGGAGCCAGTTTGGTGGTGATGCTGGGAAAAATGCTATTTGCTCGTCAAGAAAATACAGATTAAAATTCTTGCCACCACAAACACACACGCACGCACACCAGCATGGCTGAAATAAATAAGACAGACAAAAAAATCAAATGTTGGTGAGGATGTAAAAAAACAAAAACAAAAACAAAACAGAATCCAGTGTCAGTGAGCAACTGAAACCCTTATGTAAGACCGGTGAGAATGTACATTGGGGTAGTAACCCTTTGCGAAAGTTATATAACACATATACTAAAGCTGAGCATACACAAACCCTACACCTGGGCAAACCCACTCCTAGATGCTAGAATGTTCATAGTAGCACTATCCATAGAGCCAAAAACCTGGAAATACCCAAATGCCCATCAACAATATAATGGATAAAAATACTGTGTTACGTTTATACAACGGGATACTAAACAGCAATGTGAATGAACGACCACAGGAATAAGTGGCACAAACATAAGGTTGAGCAAAAGCAGCATCCAGCAAAGAGTATACAGTATATGAACCCATTTATACAGTACTCAAACCAGGCAAAACTACTTAGTTGAACTCCCTCATGTGACTAGCCCCCCAGAAATCCCTAATTTCTAACACCATTTTCTGTGTGTGTTATTCTTCGGTAAAAATGTAAGCTTAAAAAAATGATGACAATCTCTATGAACCGATACAGTGGTTCCAGAATGTATTCTGGGGTGAAAAATCAGAGTGCAAAACCATATCTATAGCATGCTACTTTTTGTGTAAGAAAGAGAGGGAAATGAGGAAATTTACATGAAGGCTTTGCAAAAAGAAACTCAGGAAAGATGAACTAATGGCATCATTGGCCCACAGAAGTTGGATGGAAATGTGGTGGGAAGGATGGGACTATTTCTCTGAGTATAACGTTGTTCTATATTATTAGCTCTTGGAGCTATGTTTTTGGTTTGGTTTTGTTTTTGGTTTTGTTTTGTTTTGTTTTTAGAGAGGGGGAGAGAATATTATGGAGCCTGACTCAGGGCTTGATCTCACGACCCTGAGATCACGACCTGAGCTGAAATCAAGAGTCAGATGCTTACCCAACAGGGCCACCCAGGCGCCCCTGGAGCCATGTTAATGTTCTCTGTGCTCAAATAATAACAACAATAATAAGATATGAGGGAAATCCCTAAATGGAATACAAACAGAAATAAACAAACCTGACTGTATTTCAAAAGAATAACATAACCGCATGGAAAGTGGAAGAACGAAGTTTTGAACACAGTGTCTTGGCTAATACACAGCCAGGTGAAGGCGAGAAAAGGGCTACAAAAATACCATGCTCTAGATAGCAGGTTCGCTTTCTGCAGTGGTATGGGTTTTGGCATTCTGAAACTACTTTCTGTGCGTTCTAGGCTCAAGCAAATGAGTAAATATAATGAAAATCATGGGTCCAGGTTTCTGACTGTTGGAGAACTGAATTACAAATACAGCAATGGGAAGACAAGAATGTACCTTTAGGTATTGGACGGGAGTTAGAGGTGATGGGTTTTTGAATATTAACATAGATCTGGTTGGGGGTATTCTAACTTCCAGAGTATTTTCTGCTAAACTAAACAAAGGCTTCTTAGTAAAATTGGCTGATCCCAGGGCAAGCACATGATGAGTCTGAAAGTAAGCAAAAGCCTGAGGAATGATGGGGAAATGTCTAAAGGACACAGAGGCAGCTTGAAGGGGCTCCCACTGGCCAGATTCGGGGCAATTTAAGCACCAAAATAAATAATGATAGAAATGGATTATAACCCTTTGCATAAAATAAAAATCCATGAGTCCACACAGATACGATATAATGAGCACAGATAAATGCATGGAAGAGAGAAAAAGCTCTCCCTTATGGTGGAATTCAAACTAATAAATAAGGAGGGAATTATGGGGTTTGAAAATTCTATTTGGCCACCATCATAACAATAGCTGATTTAGGCAAGAATCACCAATGGATGCGACATTTAGTGGGTAAAAAGTTTGATGGAGACAGTGTATTTATATAATCTTCAGGTGACTCCCCCCAAATACTTATTAGTACAAATGGAAAACAGTCCCAACAGTGGAAGATTCCACCTTCACTGCAATCCAAGTGAGTATCCCTAGTAATAGACACAGAGGCAGCATACCCTCCTGAGATCATGCACCAAGGACACGATGTCACTTCTGTGATAATCCGGCCAAAAATCAATAACCTGAATCTAATCGTGAAGAAACATCAGACAATCCTAAACCAAAGAACATTCATTGAAATAACCAGCCTTTCTTTTCAAAACTGTCAAACTCATGAAAAACCAAGGCTGAGGAGCTACTCCAAATCAAATGAGATACGAAAGCATGACGACCCAATGCAACTGGGGATCCTAGATCAAATCCTGGAGTAGGAAAAAAAGTTTTTCAATAAGGGTTATAGTTGGCACGATTGACAAAATTTGAATAAGAAGGTCTATAGATTAGATAATAATATTTAATCAATGTTAACATCCCAATTTTGGTAACAGAAACAAAAAAATTTATCCTTGTTCTTGGAAAATATGCACTGAAATATTGTGGGGTAATATGCATAACAGGCTAATTCATAACAACCCAAAACTAGAAACAACCCGAACGTGGGGACGGGATAAACAGTGTTATGTCACTGATACAATGAAATTCAACTCAGCCATAAAAAAGAATGAACTACTGATACATACTGCTAAGTAGATGGATCCCAGATAATTATGCTGAGGGGCGCCTGGCTGGCTCAGTTGGTAGAGTGTGTGACTCTTGATCTGGGGTCATGAGTTCAAGCCCTATGTTGGGTGTAGAGATTACTTTTTAAAAAATCCAAGATAATTATGCTGAATGAAAGCAGCCAGGTTACTCTCAAATGGCTCAGAAGAAAGAAACCCATATGTATATAATTATATAAAAACATTATATATATTTATACATACATACAGAGAGTGGGGGCGGGAGGGAATGGTAAAACAGGTGTAGTAAACTGTTGATTGTTGGGAAATGGTGTGAAGGATAAATAGGAGCTCTTTGTGCTGGTCTTGCAACTTTCCTATAAGTTTACAATTATTTCAAAAGAAAGATTTAAGTGACTGAATAAATACCATTTGTCGTGTTTGTATTATTATTTACATATTTGTTTACTGAGGTACATTTTACAAAAAGCCTGGAGTGTACGGTTTGATAGGTTTGGGCAATTGGGCCAAAACCCACCACCCACATCAAGGTGGGCACCCATCTCTCATACCTCCTTCAGGTCACCCTCCTCCTACCCCGAGGCAATGGGCTCTGATTTCTATCACCACAATTAGTTTTGCTTGTTCAGGATTTTCACATAGATGGACTCATTCCGTACAAAACACCCCCCCCTTTTTTTGGCCTGTCTACTTTCACTCAGCATGATTACTCTGAGATCCCTTCACGTAGCTGCACATACCAGCAGTTCGTTCCCTTCGATGGCTGAGTAGTATTTCACTGTAGCGGTTTATCTGGTCACCTGCTGGTAGAATTCACGCGTTTCTAGCTTTTGGTTATTATGAATAAGCTGGCTATGGATATGCTTGTACAAGTCTTTGTGGGGGACCTGGTTTTCACGGTACCACCTGTCTCCCTCTGGAGATAACTCTGCGCTTGACCTCACTCACATACAGGCATGGACATAAGACCGTGGGCTCTTAAGAATACCAGACAAGCTTCCTGATCCAAATGATCTCTTCTAAAATGCCCGAGGCTCACTCTTAGCCATCTCTTCTTTTGAGGCTACTGGTGCTCTAGCAGGCGTGAAATTTAATTGGAAGGGAGTTTACTAAATATTTTTTTCTTCTGGGGGCTCCTGGGTGGTTAAGCATCTGCCTTTGGCTCAGGTCATGATGCCAGGGTCCTGGGACGAGTCCTGCATCGAGTCCTGCATCGGGCTCCCTGCTCAGCGGGGAGCCTACTTCTCCCTCTCCTTCTGCCTGCCACTCCCCCTGCTTGTGTTCTCTCTGTCTCTCCCTCTGTCAAATAAATACATACATACATACATACATGCATAAATAAATATTTTTCCTTCTGGCCAGGAGAGTCCCTTAATAGGGCTGTGGAAAGTGGGTGAAGGGAACGCAGAGAAACTTATCTCATTTCACCGTTTTCCAGGCTGTGTATAATTTCTCCTCCTCTCTGTGTCTTGCTTGGCAGTTTACACCGGACACTGCATCCCTGGGCTAACCCATCAGGTCTATTTAGGAACTTGGTATCCCAGCCCTGTCTGCTCACAGCAGCTCTCCTGGAAGGAGGGAGGGAGGCCCCTGGAGGCCCAGGCTTTGGGGGAGGGGCAGCAAGCGGTGTGTGCTGGCAAGAGCACGCTGGCAGCCGCACGCAGGGATGGATCTGCTGGTCCTCATGGGAGCAAGCCTCTCTCTGGATCAGTAGAATAAGCCAATTTGTGCCCCCAGGGCCTTCCCCCCAGGAAGGATTCAGTGGGCTTTGTGTAAGGGGATTAAGGCTTTAGCCTGCTCAGCAGGGAGAAGGGCTCTGTGCTTAGTTCTGTGGCTGTGTGGCCATGCTTCTGTGTGTCCACATGGCCACGTGGGCTGCCATAGGCCCTGATTCGCAGGTGGCAGGGGCTGTGGCCAGAAATGGGAGCTGCTGGTGGCAGCCTCCCCAGAGAGGTGGGTATGTGGGCCATGTGGAGGCCCGAGAAGGAGGGCTTCTGAGGAAGGGGAGCAGAGGTGGGCTGGAAGAGATATCCTGAAGAGATCTGAGCCCAGGTAGGAGGGCTGGAGGGGTCTCACAGAGATCCTAAAGCCCGAGGAGGACCAGTTCATACTCCCATTTCCCAGACAAGAGCCCGACACTCAGAAAAAGCAGGGATCTGGGCCACTGTCACAAAGCAAGTCCGCAGCAGAGCTGAGGCCAGAGCCCAGCCTCCTGGTCCAGAGCTCAGCCACTGATGGCTCCAGCCAGGTCTGGCTAGTGGCAGGGCCTGGGTCCTCTACTCTCTGCATGCCTCTTCCTCCTGTGCTAGTCCCGGAAAACGGTCCTGATGAGGGGGGAAGCAGGGGTGAAAACCTTCTCAAGAGCCTTTTGCATCTGGACAGGGATGGGGGGGTTTATCAGTAGATTCCAAATTAGGGATTCTGACAGGTCTGGGCCTGAGTTATGGGCTGTCCAGACCGTCGACAGAAATCGCTTTGCATGAGGGTCTTTTTCTAGGGGAGGAGTGGGATGGCTTTTACAGGTCCTCAAGAGAGCCACCTGAGACGGGGGTGGGGGCAGGGGTGGTCTGGGTCTGGGTAGAGTGTGGTTGGCCCCTCAGCAGTTTCAGGGATGGGTGTCCAAGCCCTGTGCCAGGAGAGACCACAGGCAGAGAGGACAAGAGCCTCGGGGCCCAGCAAGCGGACCTTGAGTCATGGGTGGCAGGTGAGTCTCCGTGGGACAGAGGCCCTCACCCGTCTTCTCAGACTGCAGCCTGGCTTCAGCACAGGGTGATTCTAGGGTCGAGAAACTTGGCGTACAGTGGGAAACACTGCCGTTTGGGTGGAGACCTTACAAGGCGGCTGGAGGAGGAGAGGCGGAACATGGGGAGGGGGCTAACACGCCAGTTTGCCAGCTCGTGTGAAACGCTCACAGGAGACAGGGAAGACAGCCAGGTGAGCTCATTCTCTGTGCCTGCTGGGCCAGAGCTGGGTGCTGAAGGAGACACACCCCGAAGTTGTCTGAAGAGGGACACGCTTCGCTCTCTGAAAGGCTCTGCTAATGGGGGCAGGTCAGGGGAGACATTTTGACTCCTGAACTTGGAGTCAGAAAGCCAGAGTCTGAACCTTGGGCTTCACTCACAAGCTCCTCGAAATGGGCAAGTCTGGTCTTGCCCGTGGTCAATGGGGAATGAGTGTCCTCTGAGTCAGGATGGCTGAGAGACGAGAACATTGTTGTCTACTTGAGGGACACTCAGAAGGCTGTCCCCGATATGCCCCTTGAGGCCTGGGGCCAGTCAGGGCCATGTCAGTGGTGAGGGAGGGGTGAAGGTGGAAGGAAGCCCCCCTTCCCCGCTCACTGCCCTGTACCCAGGGGATCAAGTCCTACAGATCAGCCAGCTCCCTGTCCTGCTTCGCCTCCTCCTCCACCTGACAAGGGCCCCAAGCCAGAGGCCAGGCCAGGCACGATGACAAAAAGCTGGGGAGAGGGGGAGGAGAGGGTGGGGACAGACTGCCCACACCCCCAGCACTCCCCAACCCCTGGTCTGGCCTACACTTGCCAGGGCCTGCCTGAGTGTCCTTCTTAAGTGCCTTGGGCTCAAGTCCTTGGAGGCAGGGCTTGGAGCCCAGCTCCCTGTCTCTGTGTGGCTGGCCTGGGTAAGGTCTCCTCATCTGTAAACGGTATGCGGCAGGAGAGGTCTGGCCAAAATAGCCACAGTAGGGCCCTTCTGATAGAGTCCCTGGGGTGGCCCCCTTTCTTCTCCCTTCTTGTGCCATATTCTAGGTCACACTTCCAGCATTTGGGAAGGGCCTGAGAAAGCAGCAGATGTGCTGCGTCCATTGTTCAGATGGGGACAGTGAGGCTTGGTGCCCCCCCCCCAGTGAGTCAGCAGAGGCTAAGACCAGAGCGCCATCTCTTGGCACCCAGTCCTGGTGCTTTCCAGCTCCTGGTGCTCTCCCCAACCCCCTGGCCCTCAGCAGGAGACACAGCCTCCTTCCCCACCCCTTCAGGGCACCAGGCCAGGCCAGGCAAGGCCAGACAGGCTCGGCAGGAATCTGCTCTGGTCATTGCTGCCTTCCATGGGGCTGCCTCAGGCTGGGCCCAGGGCCCCGAGGTCCCGGGGACATGGCTTTCTGTTTATTTTCTGCCCGGCTTCTGCACGCATTGTGGTTTCCACTTGGAAGTTCTGCAGTGGGAACTGTGGGGCCTGCTCTGGGGGCTGAGCTGCATCTGTGGGAAAGTTTGGGTTCTGCTGACAGCTCACAGCCGCCGCCAAGACCCTAGTCCCTGAATTCCCATGCCGTGGGCCATGGGCTCGGCTCCTCCAGCCTCTGCCTCTACCTGGGCCGGTGTAGAGTGAGTAGATGGCCAGCTGCTTCAGCCTGGGAGCCAGAGGGATCCCCTCCTACTTCACAGATGGGGAAATTAAGGGCAGAGATGGACAGAACTGGTCCAAGTTCCCTCCTAGCCCACCGTAGAGTGGAGCCTGAAATGAAACAGCCTGGTTCCCAGCTCAGGGGCTTGAGATCCCCTCGTCCCTTTGGGCTTCGCTGGGGAGGGGTGGACACCCAGGGATGCCTGAAGTCCTGAGTTTCCCATGCCTTGCTCTGGAAGGGGCCTGGCCCTCCTTCCCCACTGTGCCCTGGCCCGTGGCCCAGGCTCTGGGCAGAAGAGAGTTGGGAGGGAGCCGCCCCCTGCTCTTGTTCTCCCTTGGGTCTCCTTGGTGGCCTGGCTGCTGGGAGCCCAGCTGGTCGCTGAGAACCTGACCCACTGCTGAGAGGGCTACACATTCCTCCCCAGCAGCCAGGCTCCTGTGGGGTCGGGTCTGGGAACCAGCCCTTGGATTTGACCCAGCTCCTCTCTTCCCTGCCTCCTAGCCCAGCGACTCTAAACAGGCTATCCCAGCTCCCCGTGCCTCAGTTTCCTTGTCTGTAAAATGGACTTAGGACAACCCCTACCTTCCATAGCTTCATGGGAGCTGTGTGTGTGCTCTGTGAAGTGTTCAGTGTATACACGGGAGCTGAGGCCAATGGCCAGCAAGAGAGCCCAGCTGGGAAGAGGCTGAGGTCTGGCCTTCACAGGCCTGCCTCAGGCCCCAGGGAGTGTGGTGACAGTGCTAGGCCTTCCCTGGAGAATTCTCACCGCTCTAGGGAGTGTTGAGGTGCTGTGCTGGGGAGGACCTGATGACGGGGTTTCTGCTGCCTGGCTGGCCCGGCTCTCTGTGAGGGGGCGCTGAGAAGTGAGCCATCTCTCAGGGAGCTGACCCTGATTTTTATTAATCTGTAGGACAAAGGAAGCCGCGCTGTCCCGCTGAGGAGACTGTGAGAAGGAGAGGAGATGAAGGGGAAATCATCTCTTCCCAGCCTCTCTCCTCCGGGGATTTTTCTGGCATGTGACAAGGACGAGGAAACCAACGCAGTGCTGGGGAGGAGATCTCTGCTGCTCCTGTCCCTGGCTGGGCTTTGCTCCCCTTGGGCCACCTGCCTCTTTAATCCATTTAACACCTGATTGCTGTTTTTCTAAATACTTGTCCTCAGCTGGGGGGGGGGGCAGGGCCTCCTTGACCGCTGAGAAACTCCCAGATCCCAGTCCCAGGAACCCCTGGGCTTGCGCTCCTGGCACCGGCCAGGCTGTTGCCCAGGAGGGGACAGGCTTCAAGGTCAGGCTGACTCAGGCTGACCTTGAAAGGTTCCCGGGCCTCCCCTGACGTGCCTCTGCCCTCCAAGCTCAGTGAGCTCCATCACATTAAAAAGCTGTTAAAATCGCCGTCTGGTTCACCGCCTCTGCAGCTCTGCAATCAATGGCTGCTGGGAAAGTCTCAGTTCAGGGACAGGCCTCTGTGAGAGTCTGCCCTGGGGGACCCGGCCTGAGGGGCTACCCCCCGCTCCCCCATCTGCCCCCAGCCATCCACTCTCCCTCTAGGGAGGGCAGTGAGAGGAGGACAAAACAGTCAGGGTGGGGGGCGGGGGGTGCTGTACAGGGGGTGAGAGGCGCCCCCTGGAGTTGTGCTGTGGTTGGAGTTAACACCCTGCACCAGGCAGTGGCCTAAATGCTTTTGGTGAATGAACTCATTTCATCTTCACAGCAACCCGGTGAACGAGGATTGCTATTAATCCCATATTGCAGCTGGAAAAATGAGGCACAGAGAGGTCAAGTCACTTACCCAAGGGCACAGAGCTCATAAGTGGCCTGGCTAGGGTGGGAACGCAGAGATCCTGCCTCCGAAAGTCCCTGCGGCATCCGGTGCCTGCTGGGCTGCTCCCTGGGGGGGAATGAGGCTTTTCCTGACGTCCTCACAGCAATGCTGAAAGAGAAGTCTCATCGTGCTCAAATTACAAATAAAAGAGCGGGGGTGGGGGGTGCTCAGGAGCATTAAGACACTTCTCCAGGGTCACACAGCTAGCAAGCAGAGGAGGAGACACTCGAGCCCAGAACTCACTGGCTTCAGTCTCACCTGCGGGGCCGTATGCTCTGCTCAGGGTGCCTCGCTGCGGCTGCAAGGAGCAGCCCCTTCTAGACTGTGGATGGCCCCACAGTGATGGACACAGAAAGCTGCTTCCGTCCACGGAGCACCAGGGTAGGCTGAACTGGGGCTCAGAACGTGGGGCTTTGACCTCGAGTTGCCCTGTGGCCACAAATAAGGCCTTTCTCTCCCTGAGCCCTCATTTCCTCAGGCCAGGTGTCTGGGAGCTGGTGGGTTAGATAGGTCAGATAATCAGAAGGTGGTGGTGAGGGGGTGGCATGGAAAGTGGGCTTGGCGTTCTGGGCTCCGGGCCCTTTGTTAAATCCCAAACGAACCTAGCGACAGGTTTCCATAGTGGGTTTCAGTGGGCCTCCAGAGCCTTCTGTCTGCCTGCCCGTGGTTTTTGGTGCTCTTGTAGGTCCTGGCCGCTACAAAGCCCTCAGAGACTTGCAGTCAGACTCTCCCGGGCTGGGAAGGCTCCACAGGAGGCCCTGACTTTCCTCTGTCACCCCAACCTGCCCTGGCTTCCCTGGGGCAGCAAGGGGAGAGATTCCCCAGGGGAGATGAGAGGTCATGTCCCACAGCTGATTTTGCCAGGTGTCCCCACCTCCACTCTGGGCCCAAGTGGCTCTCACATGTGGCTGTGATGACCCCACAACTTTGTCATTTGTGGGATGTTCAGATTAACCCATAAAGGTCTGCCTTCCCATGACAAATATAATGTCATGCTCTACGTGATGATTTCCTCTCTCTCCATCACCTTTCCCACCTCATCACCTCCCACTCTTCCCCTGCTCACTCTGTTCTACAGCCTCCCTGCTGTACTCAAGCTCACCAGGTCCACTGTGACCTCGGGGCCTTTGCACTGGCGACACTTCAATACTATGCTCCTTCCCCAGAGTCCACACGGTTGGCTGACTTCTTCAGCTCCTTGGAGTTTCTGCTTTTGATTTCTACGTTCTCACCACGACCTGCCCTGACCACTCAACTTCAGACTGCCTCCTTCCAGCCTTCGCCATCCTCCTGACCCTGCTCTGTCCCACTCCACAGATTTATTACCTCTGGAAATTTGTCATTGACTTTTAAATGTTGTTTTCTCTTTCTCCTGCATTAGAATATAAGCTCTAGGAGGACAGGGAGTTTTGTTTTGCTCAACATCGAATCCCCCCCGCCCACCCCAGCACTTAGAACAGTGCCTAAAAACAGCATAGGTGTCCAACAAGCATCTGTGGAATGAGCGAATGGACGAGTGAATGGATTGCAGCACATCTCAAAGAAGAGTAAGGATAGCATTTATTTGTTGAGGGACTAGGAATGGCGCCTTGGAAGACATAGGTCGGAGCCTCACCTCTGCCTCATCTTCGCTGTGTGACCTCAAGCAGGTCACTGCACTCTGGGAGCTCCAGTTCAGCAATCACGTGCCCACCCTGCCCCCTCACAGGACAGCAGCTCCTGGACAGACAGCCTCCAGGAAAGGGATTGCCGTTGCTGTGCGGCTCCCCACACCCCAGCTTGGTGACCCTTGACAGAGTCACCCAATGCTCTGAGGCTCCCTCTCTCTACCTCTGAAACGAAGGACAAGGCAGACGCAGCCCTGGGAGCCGGTGGCGCTGTGCCTAGGACTTGGTGAGTGCTCCACGACGGTTCACAGGATGCAGATGTTGCCAGGTCAAGGATAAGGAATGGCCTCACCTCTTAGCTTCAAACCAGCAGACAGTCCTCGGCATTCTCTAATGAGGGAGGGAGGGGTCACCAGAAGCGGAGCTGGCAGGGACTATGGAGGTTGCAGAGTGGTGGCTGAGCCCAGAGAGGGGGAAGCCTGTTCAAGGGTATGCCTGCTCAGTGCTGGCCCTTCCCTGAGCACCTGCTGTGGCTCTGGCTAGTGCTAGAAGGGGTCGTCTCATGGTTCTCTGGGTGTCCCTGGGGGACCCTGTCAGGCAGGCCTCACTGTCTGAAGCACGTCCAAGAGTCAGAATATAGGAGATTTCAGGGGTGTGTGCCCCCTCTTCTCACATCTTCTCCCCATCAGGTGAGGGTAGGCGCGTGGGCGGGCGGCAGACCTGGGGCAGAGAACTAACGTCCTCGTGCTGAGCAATGCTGGGGTCTGGAAGTCTTCTGATGAAGGCTATGGACCTTCTCCTCAACGAGAAGCACGCGTCCACATTCAGAGGCTGGAACCGCTGTCACTGAGGACCCTGGAAATGAGTCAGCTGTCATCTGGTCATGCTGCTCTTGGGGCCTCGCTGTCTTCTTCTCCGTTACTTGATTCCGTGCGTCCATACTCCCCAGCTGCATTATCGGGGTTCTAGTGCCAGCAGCTGGTGTCAAGCTAGGAGGCTCACTGCCATGATCTTGTCAGCCGCTGGGCCCTGGACGGTGGGCCACAGCTCCCCGGACACTTACGATTGGGTTAGAGATGGAGTGTCAGGGGCAGATGGTGAAAGCCTCCCCCAGCCCCACCTCCCTTAGGGCTTTCTGGGGCTCAGGCACACGGGCCACTGACAAAGACCAGGCTGGTGTGCTGGGGAGTGACAAGACACGCGGAGTGGGGTGGGGGGGAGTGGAAAGATAGGAAGCAAACTGAGGGCTGCTGGAGGGAAGGGGGTGGGGGATGGGGTAATTGGACTTAATGATGGACATTAAGGGGGGCACATGATGTAATGAGCACTGGGTGTTATGTAAGACCGATGAATCACTGACCTCTGCCTCTGAAACTAATAATACACTATATGTTAATTAATTGAATTTAAATAAAATTTAAAAAATTTTAAATCTTTAAAAAAATCAAAGAATGCAGCTTAAGGGAGCATTCTCTAGCTCTGGTTCTTGCAATGACCTTGAAAGGAAGGCAGTGAAAGGATAATTTACCCATTTCACAGAGGAAGACATCGAGAGCCAGAGCAGCCACAGAGCCCACAGATCAAGGAAGTGAGAAAGAGGATTTGAGTCTGCTGATTGTCTCCAGAGGTCACATCTTGTCCCAATGGACGAAACATTCTCAGCTTTTAACTCAGCACTGGGCAGCTACCAGCTGCAGAATCTCGTCAGACAGCCAGGAGGACACAGATCCATGGGGAATATAGAACCACTGGAAGCATCCAGAGCAGTAATGTTAATCATAATAACAAAGAAGTAATAATAGCTAACATTTGGGGAGCACTTACGGGGAGGTAGCATGAAGCTAAACAATTGTTGTGGGTTATCTCACCCAACCTCTCAGATACCTTGGGGTGTAAGTGGCAGTGCATCCATTACTTTTTATTTATTTATATTTTTTAAAAGATTTATGTATGTATGTATTTATTTATTTTTGGAGAGAGAGAGCCGCACACAAGTAGGGTGAGGGGTGGAGGGAGAGGGAGAGAATCTCAAGCGGATTCCCTGCTGAGCATGGAGCACAATGACATCGGGCTTGACCTCACCACCCTGAGATCATGACCTCACCCAAAATCAAGAACCAGACACTTAACCAACTGAGCCACCCAGGCACACCTACAACCCATTATTTTGGTTTGTTTTTAGTATCCAGAAGCGTATGCCCATTTTTGAGACTAGAGGCTGGGCAAAGTTAAGTGGTTTGCCCTGAACAAAGGTGATAGCCGGCCAAAGCTCCATCCCTCACCACCGGGGCACTGCCTGGGCCTGTGTCAAGCTGGACAGGTGTCTCTGAGACCTGGCTCAAGTTGGGGTGAGTAGATAGGTTGTGGGTAAGCATCACCTTAGACTGTTCTAGCAGGTGTACTCCCTGTGCCCTCTCTGGGCCTCAGTTCCCTCAGCTTTGGATCCTCTGACCTCTAATGTTCTTGAGTCTGTGATTGGAGCTGGATGCTTGAGGCTGAGTGAAAGGCTGCGGTCCCTGTGGGAGCAAGGAACGACTTGACAGAGGTGAGGACTGCTGGGGGCGAGGGGGACGGCACGAGCAAGAACAAATGAAAATACCCCAGGAGAGTCTTGGGGGCAAGGATCTGCCTTCCTCCCAGCCCCACCCTCAACAAACCCCAGGTGGCAGCATCCCGCCCCCCACAAAGCCCAGCATAATATCAAATCAACCAAGACAGAAAAGAAAGCAAAGACAGAAGAGGGACCATTGTTCAGCCATATCACCCCTCTTCCTGGGCCTCAGTTTCCCTTTGTGAATGCAGGGAGCTGGCTCTTCAGTTATTTGGGGGATTTTCATCCCAGGCTGGCCCTGGAGCAGGAGAGGTGAGGGTGGTCCCTCCCTTCCCCTCCCTGTGTGTGATTGATGTCACCTCCTCCCTCCCCTCCCCTCCCCTCCCNGAATCGGCTTAGCAACGCCACACCCCTGGAACCTGGAAGCTTAAAGCACAAGATGTCTGGCAAATGGAAATTCAATTGCTTTAATATAGAGACTATTTTGCTGCAGTCGAACTGGAGCCTCTTATTAAGAAATCTGATGGAATTTCTAAACAGGGAGAGAGGCCCCAAGGAGGGGGCATCGCCCATCACACACCAACATTGCTCTTGACATATTTGTGGCTCCAATAAAATCTCCCATCTGGTATATTTTAAAATAAAATTGAAAATTTATCACTTTCCCCGAGTCGGTCTGTGGTTCTCCCCAGGAGGAGATGGCCAGCCTGAGATTACAGGAGGCCCTGGCAGCGGGCTGCAGGCAGGCAGAGAGGTTAGGCAGGGCTCTGATTTAAATTTCAATACCTTCCCCATTACAGCTGTCTGGGCTGGGAAAATGACTAGGGGGAATCAGGCTGTGCGCTTCTCCTATTTCTCTGGACACCCGTTCTCTTCTCCCCACCGGGCCCCACAGGCTTGGTTTATTCTGCCTCCTAATTTGCAAGATCTGGATGAGCCACGACATGACAGACAGGGGAGAAAGCCCAGTCCAGTCCGCTGGGATGTTAGAGCTCTGGGCTTGGGAATCAGCATGGTCCGTATTCTCCTCTGTGGAGCCCAGTGCACATCTTTGGGGATTATGGGATCCTTCAAGAAGGCCCCTCTATTGATTAATGTTCAGAGGTCACGATCAGGGATTAGACTTAGGTGGGGATTAAGGCTCAGTCTATAACCAGCATTAAGGTTCGGTCTAAGGTCAGAACTTAAACTAACACTAGGATCAGGTCTCAGTCTATAAGCAAGGTCAGGGCTGAGCCTCAGGCTGGTGTCAAAGTTCTATCCACGAACAAAGACAAAGCTAAGACTGCAACATTAGAGAAGTCAATTCACATCTCTGAGCTTTAGTTTCTTCTGTGAAATGGGGAGGGAAGTATTGCCCTGTCTGCCTCGCAAGGCTATTTAGAGGAACAAATGAAAACAAGTGTCTTTCGCTTCTATAGCATTTCATAGTTTATAAAACACCTGCACATCATCTCATTTGGTCCACATAATAATCTCTATTTTAAAGGCAAGAATATAGGCTGAGAGAGGTGAAGAAGCTTACCCAAGGTCACAGAGCCAATAAACATAGACAGGAAGTAGGGGTTGGGCTCAACTTTTCCTGACTCCAACCAGTCCCTAGAACACAGTAACACAAAGCAGCAGGGACCGAGACCGCACTTGTCAACCCATTACTCATTTCCCCCTCTTTATGGTAACAGAACACATATTCTGTTCTGGGGGCAATGTGTCCTCCCAAAAGACTACATACAAGTCCCAGCTTCCCTTGCAGCCGGGAGTGACAATGAGATCTGAATTGTTGTGTGGAACCCTGGGCAAGTTCTGTCATAGGGAGACTGGGAGCATGCATGTGTCCCCCCACCTTGTTTCCCGCCTGGAATGCAGACACAGTGGAGCTCAGGAGCCATCCTGGACCATGAGGTGACCCTGCAGAGAGCTGTGCTGAGGACGAAGCCAGAAGAGAGAGAAGTGCTGGGATACTGAGGACATAGTGGGGCCATCACACCAACGCCGGGCCACCAACCCCCAGATATGGAAGAGTATTAGACACAACTAATTTGTTTAGGTCGTTAGGATTGGGTCTCTGTTACCAGCAGGCAAATGTATTCCTAACTGATTCAAAGGTGGTATCCAGAAAAAGAGTACCATCAAATAAGCGTGAGAAACCAAGTTAAGCAGAGTCTTTCTTGCAGGATTGCCCAGAACCCTTAAAGGCTAACCAGTTCTGGGAACCGTCAAACCAGGGGTGTTACAGGCTCCAGTTCCCAAGCTTGCTTGTCATGGAACCCTCTTGTTCTGGCACACCGTGGTGTGTGTGTGTGTGTGTGTGTGGAGTGAGGTGTGAGGTGTGAGGTGTGTGTGTGGTAGGTACATGTGAGGGTGTGTGTGGCATATGCGGGTGTGTGAAGCCATATGTGTCAGGGGGTGTGTTTATGAGGGGTGTGTAAGAATGTGTGTGAGGTGTGTGTGAGAGTGTATACGTGTGTGTACGTGTGTGATGGGAATGTGTGGTGTGTGTGTGTGTGGTGTGTGCACGTGAGGGTGTGTGTGTCTTTGAGTGGGTGTGAAGAGGGTGTGGATGCATGAGAGTGCACGTGAGAGGCATGTGGGCAGGGGGAGAGTGTGTGTGTGGCGTGTGGTGTGTGTGATAGAGAGACTGAGTCTGGGTGCTGGCAGACCACTCCTGACGTCTGGAGGGCTCCAGAGTGCTTTGCCCAACACTCTCATTATTAAAACAAATGAAGACACTGTCCCCTTCTTCTGAGACTTCCTTCCACTTCAACTAGCATTCTGATTTCCGTTCCTAGGAGCCCTCATCCAGGGCCAAGCAGACAGGACTAATCTGGGGACAAACCTAGAAGAGCTGTCTGGGGCAAGAGGCCCTCCTTGTGGCAGCGGGAGCCCTCATGGACAGGGGCTTGCCTCACAGGTGCGAGGGCCGCTATGAGAAGAAGAGGACCCTGGGCCCTCTTCACACCTTGTGTAGGGCACTGGCAGCCCATCCCTCTTGCCACCCCCAAGGCAAACAGGGACATAGTGGCATGGAGAGTGGCCACAGACAGAGTGACTGGCAGGCTGGGATCTGGAACCAGCTGTCCTGGTTCCCAGGCCAGGGCTCTGCTCACAGTCCCTGCCCTCTCACCCTACCCACCACCCTTCAGTTTTCTGGAAGATTCTGACTGAGTCATGTACTTATCTGCTGTAGTGGCTCCCTCTCACTCCTCTGTGGGGTCCCACGGCAGGCTGCAAGATCTTGAGGAGCCCTTTCAAGGCCATCTTAAAACTCAGAGCACAACGCCAGCAGTAGAGGCCCTGCTCCCTGGCTTGGCCATGAGTGCATCCCCTGTTGGGGGATTGTTCACCGCCCTGTGAAGGGGTGATGTCTCCTACTGCTTAAATATGGGTCCTCCTTGGGGAACATGGCTGTAGCTGAGGCAGTTCGTCACCCGCCTGTGCCAAGGAGAGAGAGGCAGGAGGCCCCGCGTGGCAGCCCAGGTAGAGAAAATGGTGGCACGTGGTGCCCAGAATCCCAGACTGAGGATGGGGGCCTCAAGGCTGAGTTCAAGTCATTCTCCATGCCTCAGTCTCTCTATCTGGGCAGTGTGAAGGTGGACCAGGCCTCTGAGAACTGTCTAGGGCCAGAATTCTAACGTTCTGCTCTGTAAGGAGATTGTAGGGAATTGCAGGTGGGACAGGAGGACGGCTAATGCTCTCCCGCCAGGGAGCTCCGGGGCAGCAGGAGCCGGGCCTGCTTCCTCTCCTTGGTCCCAGAGCTGGACTGTGCACAGCTGGTGAGGAACAGCCCCTCCCCGCCAAGGGGAGGCCTGGCCACGTTCTAGAAGGAGGGCTGGGGAAGGGGTTCGGGGCGGGAAGAAACAGAAGCCTGAGGCCCCGTCTGCAGAAATTCCAATAATATCAAAACTTTCACAAGACACTCATAAACCAAGAAATGCATCTTGGACCCAGGAGGTGAAGGATCATTTAAATAGCAAATTCCGCTCGTGCCTGCAAGGGCGTGTTTATAGAATCTGGAGCTGAGAGTGCAGGTGGTCCCACACAGAAACCTGGAAGCTTTTCTTCCTAAACTCCCTGAAGGTTCATCTGCAATGCAGATGAATCATCTTAGAAATAAGAATGAAGACAGGGTTTGATTTTCACAGAGGCCAATTCAGAGGCACACTTCCTCTCCAGCCAAGCACACCAGCATCTCTGTGTGAGATAACTGTCCCCAGCTGGGTGGGAGCCTGCCCAGGTCCTGCCAAGGTCACGTGGGTCCGCACACACACCTGCACGAGAATTCAGTGAGCCCATGCGCGTGCGCGCGCACATGCACGCGCACACACACGTTCACCTCCTCAGGTCCGCGGCAGAGATGTTTTGGATTTGGTCTTTATGTAAGGCTTACTCTGTGCCCAAATCTGGATCCAGAGATCTCATTTACTCTGAACTGTTATTGACCACACACCAAGAACCAGGAGCTGGGAAAACTATGACAAATGAGATGCAGCCATTCAAGGAACTCACAGGCCAGGTGGAGATAAAGAACAGAACGCTATGGGAACACAATAGCTGGGCATCTAGCACAGGCTGGGGAAGTCAGGAGGGCTTCCTGGAAGAGATGGCATCTTGGAGCTGCACTACCCAATATGGAAGACACTTAGCCACATGGGGCTATTTATTTTAAAATGCTTCCTCAGTAGCACTGGCCACATTTCAAGTGGCCACCATATTGGATAGTGCAGAAATAGGACATTTCCGTCATCACAGAAAGTTCTATGGGACAGCACAGTTCTATGGGATGAACAGAACCTCCCCAGGTGAGGGCTGTGGAGAGGTGCTCCAGTTCCAGGGGGCAGCTTGTGCACAGGCCTGAAAGTAAAACGCAGTGTGTCCAGGAGCCCTGAGCACAGGTGTGAGGGGGGAGGGGAAGCCAAAGCTGGAGAGGAGGGAAAAACTCAAGTGGGAGCTAAGGGCTACATGCGTTGGCAAGGAGCTAGGGTTTTGTCCTGAACGTTTGGGAAGCCTTGGAAAGGTTTTCGGCAGGGGGGAGCCAGGTCAGCTTTCCCGGTTGGGAGAGCTTGCTTGGGGACTGGACTGGGTGAGGGGAAAGCCTGGAGGCCAGGAACCCATGAGCAGTTGCCAGTATCCGGCAGAAGTGGGGAGGAGGGGATGACCTGGGAGCCAGGCTGAGGGGACCTGGAGCTGGATTGGTGGGGGTCCCAGGGGAAGACCTTCTGGCTTGAGTGGTGGGTGGGCTGGGGCTTCCCTCTCTGGAGAAGAGAGAGAACCTGGGGGAGGAGCTCACTTGGGACTGTGCTGAGTGTCATGGAGGTGGAAACCCCTGTGCCTGGCAGGTAGTGAGGGCACCTGGTCCTTTTGGGAAAGACAAAGCTGGAAATACTCAAAGGGTGGTCATCGGCAAAGCAAGGTGCAAGTCCTGCAAGGATTCTCCCAAGAGAGTCCTCAGTAAGACAGTATTTGGAGCCCTGAGAATCTTGGGTGAATTTTAGTGGCCAAGGAAGAGAAGGATCCAGAGTGCCAGAGAGGAGCAAGGGAGACCAGATGTCCCTTTGGAGGCAGCCACGTAGCTGCAGTTCTGTCCGTAGGGTGTGGGAGCTATGGCTCTCAATCTAGGCAGGGTTCCTGGAGGAGACAGTATCTGGGCACCAAGGAGAGAGGGCTTAAAGAGGAAGGGAACTCATGGCAGCAATGATGAAAAGGCCACAGGACAGCTTGTAGTTTCCAAAGATGGTCATGACAGTCTCTGCCACCCCCAGGGCCCTTCTCCAGTGTGACCTTGCAACCTGCTCCTGGAGTCCTGGGTCCCTCCTCTTAGACCTGAGCAGGCTTGTGACTGCTTTGCCCAATAGAGTGTTGCAGAATTGACACTGCGACTTCTGGGTTTGGGCCATAAAATTGCAATGCAGCTTCCACTGTGTCTGATGGGACACTCATTCTTGGAGGCCTGAGCCCCTGTGTCAGAAGTCCTACGAGGATCGAGGCCACCGTGCTCTGAAGCAGCCCAGGCCATGCAAATGGGCTCCGTGTAGGTGCTCCTGTCAATATCCCCACCTAGCTTCCAGCTCACCGTCAGCATCAATCGTTAGACATGGGAGTGGACAAGCTCCCAGTGATTCCAGACCCCAAATGTCAACTCACCTCCAGGCCTTGAGGCCCCAGACATCACAGAGCAGCTCCAAGCTGTCCCTTCTGCGCCTTGCACAAATGCCTGACCTACAGAACCCATGAGCACGATAAAATGGTCAGTGTTCGATGCCACTACACTTTGGGGTGGTTTGTTATGCAATAACAGGGGTATCCAGAAAAGGCAGGAAGCAAACAGGCCAGGCTGCGGGCATGTGGCAGGGACAGTTGATGCCTGGACGGGACATGGGATAGGGCCCCAAACGCCCCAGGGAGGATTGAGCTTTGCCCTGCATGCGGGTCAGGGAGAGGCGGTTGGGTAGGCTGAGCAGGGGCTCGTGCTGTGAAAGAGGGGAAGGCGGGTGGCTTGGAAGGGAGCTGTGAATGTCAGAGATAATTCTGGCATGGGAGCTCTGCTCAAAGGCAACATCCTGGTGGGAGCAGCACCAAAAGGTGCAGAGAGCTTTGGAGTCTTAGAGATTTGTGTTAATTCCCAGCGCTTTTGCTAACCAGCTCTCCCTGAGCCTCAGTTTGTGGGCCTGGAAAACGGGAGTACAGATTCCTCCCCAGCACATAGTAAATGCAAAGTAAAATGTGACTCCCTTTTATCAATATTTTTCCTCTTTTATTTCTTATGTTTAAAAAAAATTTTTTTTAAGGTTTTGATTTTTTAAGTAATCTCTACACCCAGTGCGGTACTCAAACTCACAACCCTGAGGTCAACAGTCACATGCTCCACTGACTGAGCCAGCCAGGCGCCCCTATTTCTTATTATGTCAATGAAGGATGCTTACATGCATGTAGCCCCAACTGTTGATAAACACATCCGAGGACAAGGTTATTTGCCTTATTTTATAGACACGGAAAATGAAGCCCAGAGGAGCTGGGAGTGTCCCGAGCCTCACAGGTCTGGAGCTTTGGGCTTGTACTTTTCCTGCAAGTGCACGTTGCTCCCTTCCTAGAGGCGGGGAGGAGGACAGGGCAGGCTAGTGCCTGGCGCGCCCGGGGGTCGGGGCACGGTTGCCAGCTCTGGATTAAGCATTCCTCCCCAGCCCTGCTCCAGCACCAGCCTCAATGACTGCTCGAACTCTGGAGACCCAGACAAATTGTAGCCCAGAGAGCAAGAGTGGCTGTGGGGAGCTTACAAATGTGGCGGGCCCAGCCCTCCCCACCCCCTGTTCCCACTCCACAGGCCTGCCTTGGGGGGGTGGGGGCTCAACATCAGAGCAGCCCCTGAGCACCTCCCACCAGGGCCTCCTGGGGTCCTTGCTGCCTAGGCAGTCCCTACCCCCAAGCCCTCAGAGTCCTGGATGTGCCACCTGGATCCCAGCTCCCCTCTTCTGCCGCCCTCCTCAGCATCAGGTTCCTTCTCAGAGTGCATTGCTGTTGCCCCTAGCAACAGAGCTCCCCGATGCGTCCTGGTCCTCCTCCCCTCCCCTTTTCCTCTTCTTCCTTCTGCTTCCTCATTCCTAGCCTTCCTCCCTCCCCACCCTCTTCCCTCACCTGTGGAAACACTGCCACGGGCTGGAAGGCTCCCCTCACACCCTGTGCCAGCTGTGACCCAGCCGAGCCCCCTGGACCTTCAGTCAGGACTCAGCCTGCCTGAGGGACTGGGTACTGCAGGCTCCAGGACCCAGGGGAGGTCTTGGGAGGACTCTCAGGCAAGGCTCTCAGGGCACCCCAGGCACAGAGAAGAGTGCAGACTCGGGAGCCAAGGGAATTTCTCCTCGTCAGAGCTATTGGACAAGGTGAGCTTCCCGGAACTGGAGCATGCAAGGAGAGGCTTTTCCAGGGCCGGTGGTGCCGACGTGGTGTGGTGCAGGGCGCTGAAGGCCCTGCAGCCTGACCCGGGCAAGCTGCAGAAGGAAGGCAGCGAGGGCTCAGCCCCTAGCTCCTCTCCTGTCTTTTCCATCCCCGCTCCCTTCTCCCTCACCCCTTTAGCACCCCCCACCCCCCACTCCTGCCCTCAGCAGGGCCCCAGAGAGGGAGGACTGTACTAAGGAGGGGTTCTCGGTACATCAACCACCCACAGGGCAATCCCAGCACTCAGCTGCTCAGCACAGCCACGCTAACAGGCCCAGCAGGGCAGGGTAGGCCGCAGCAGACCTCCCGCCTGCCTCCCAGACTCCTCAGTTCACAGTCACAGCTGACCTCCAGAAGCCGGTCCCTGCATCAGCTCCAGGCTCCCTCCGTGGCCTGTGTAACCTGTGGTCCAGCCACACGAAGCTTACTCTTCTCTTCCTGCCTGGAATGCTCTTCTCTGCCTTTTCACTGGAGTTCTCAGAGGTCACCTCCGACAGTAAGCCTTCCCTGACTGCCCAGGCTGTGTTAGGTACCTCTGCTGGGCTCCTCAGCCCCCACGTTGGCCTGTCTGGTAAGTCAGGCACCCTACTGAGGTGTTGCCATCTGTATACACGTCTTTCTCCTGAGTGCACCATGAGATTTTCAAGGGAGGGAATTCCGTGCTTCGTTGGTTCACAAACACCAAGTGAGATAATCAACATAGCAACACCCCTGCCTCTTTCTGAGCCTCAGTTTCCCCCATCTGTAACATGAGGGCAACGGGCCAGTGGTCTTTGAGGACTGTGTTGGCTGGTGAGGGTGACTAAGTCTGGGCTATTAGAAGGAGACGGAGTGTGTAGTCTGGATCATCTTTGCCCTCCTCACCCCCCACCACGGCTGCTCTGAGTTTCAAGACTGAGCCTTAGGGAAAGGGGTGTGAGAGCCAAACACTCATTGTATGGCCCCGGATAGGTCCTCGTCTGCTAAATGGGGAGAATAATCACTGGGATGTCTCTTCGGGGTGCTGTGAGCCTTGGAGATGTCAGCCAGACTAGAGTGTTCCATCAGGAAGGGCCAGAACCTAGGCTGCCAAGGGAACAGCTGTCTCAGCTGCTGCCCAGGTCTGGACAGCCCAGCCCTGGGGCTCGGGGTCCCTGGGGCTCTGCTGCCCTCCAGTGGCCGGAGGCCCCCGGGCACTTAGAGCCTGTGAGCTTCTGGTTAATTCAATGGGCAGCCACCCCACCTTAGGACCAACAGACACTGAGGCCCAGAAAGTGGGAGGGACTTGTTAGGGGTCACGCAACAAGTCGGGGGTGGGGGGGGCAGTGCCTAGACCAGAACCTGGGCCTCCCGGCCGCCAGCACTATCAAGCCCAGGGTGCGGCTATTCCTCTTGAGCCAGACTGCCAAGAGAGGGACCTGCTCCCTCACCTGCCCAACCTGCCCCACCTGAGCCCTTGCCTGGTGGGCTCTGCCCTGCTGGCCACTCTCGGCACTGGCCTGTACCGCCCCTCTGAGAAGTGTTCCCTGTGCCTGGCTGGGGTCGTCCCTGACTTAGGGGACCAGGAACAGGGGCTGGGAGGGTACCTTAACCCCCACCCTCCTTGATTAATCAAATACTTAAAATAATGGCTGTGGTCATGATTGATGGACAGAGCATAGCTAATTACCCTGGAGATTAAAATGACTGTTTCTGTTTAAAAAGGCTGCAAATGAGTTAATTATTTCCTTTGCTCACCTCTCTAACCTCGTTACACTTCTAAATGAATAGCAATATTGATCTTGGAACTGATTTTGGTGTTACGCCGCCCGAGCGGGTTTAATTAGGGTTTGAAAACGCTGCAGTGCCTCCTCCTCTGACCGAGGAAATTAGCCTCAGATTTTCCTTACACTTCACAGCCGTGTCCTCTTGCGCAGACAGAAGGGCTAGAACATGGTGCAGTGACGCCTGGCCTGCCGCCTGCCACCGCGGCCCTGCCCTGGCTCCCAGCTCCCTCCCTGCCCAGAGCAGCTGCTGACCCTCACCTCCGACCTCTCCAAGGATGTGGCAGGAAGGTCACGGGGGCAGCCAGTTTAGCCTCCTCTGTCACCACGGGAGCTTCGGGGCTCGGCCATGACAGGGAAGGGCCCAGTGTCACTTGGTGAGGAGGGGGCAGGTCTGGGATCAGAAATTGTCAGAGATTCCCAGCTCTACACCTTGACAGCTCCACACCTGAAGAAATATTTCTTCTCCAGGACTCTAAGGAGCCAGCTTAGGGGCTTAGGACCTCCCAGCTCCTTCCTGCCCCTCCTCTCCTTAGGGCCACGGAAGCAACGGCTGCCAGCCAGGACGAAGGTGGGGAGCAAGCAGGGGAGCAGGGGCAGGAGACGAAGATCCCCACTCTGGATCTGTCACTGACATATGGATGACCTTGAGCTCCTCAGCCTCCCTCTGGGCCTAGGCCTCTCTGCTCCGGACTTGACAATCTGTTTTATGTCAGTCCCTCCCACGTCCCCCAACAGGAGTCTTCAAGGGCAAGTGGATGTGAGCCAGGCACGCAGAGGTAGAGTGGGGAGAGCGGGGAGGCCAGATGTGGTGCATGGATCCAGGTCTGAGGGTGGGTCCGCTCTCTCTTACTCAAAACAAAACCTTCCCTTGACCTTGGCTCCCTTCTGCCTGTCCCAAGTCCATCTTCTTGGAACAGTTGTCTACGCTCACTGCTCTATTCCCTCACTTCTGACCAACTTCTCTGTCCTCTGTACTGATTTCTCTGCGGTAAAATGATTCCCACTGAGCCATCAGCAACCTCTGAATCACCAGGCCCAGCGAGCACCGTTGGGTCCACGATGCACCAGCTCTGGGTTTTCCTCCTCACCCTCCTTTGCAGGCGGCCTCCCTCCGTCCGGGAAGTATCTCTTCTCCCCTTTCTTCTCACTTCGCATCTCCAGAGGAGCCCACCTCTCTCGTATGGTTGAAGTTGACAGACTCCAAGTCACTGTTTGGGGCCAGTCGTCAGGGCTGAGCTCCATGGAGAACCAGCTGGGGCGGGACATCGTCCTGTCTCCACTTTAGAAAGCCTACGCTGGCGACAGTGTGGCGAATGGTGGCAGAGGGCACCGGTGGGTGCGGGAGAACCCGGGAGGTGGCTGTTTAAGTCGGAGCAAGACAACATTCAGGACTGGGGTGGGAGGTGGGCGGAGGAGGGGTCCACAGGAAGGACAGGTGTGAGGATTGATTCCTTGTGGGGAGTCTGGCATAGTGACCCATTCGGTCTGGGCACGGGGCACCGTTGATGATAGTGGTGATATCGGGGAGAAGCAGGCTGCAGGGGGTGGACATGCTTTAGCGCTGAGTTAGAGGTGCTTACAGGGATGTTCAGAAGAAGACGGGGAGCCCTCAGGGAAGGTGGGTGACTCATCTGCTTCCTGCAGGCAGTTTGTGGTCCTGCTGCTCGGGGCGCAGGTTATCAGGGGGGCGATGTTGCGGCAGGGACTAGATGCGTGTGGCACGGGGCACCGCGACAAGCGGCACCCCAGGGGGTTGTGGGAGAAAGGCGGGCGCTGCATTCAGCACTGGAGGCGTTAGGTCCCAGGATTCACACCTGACTTTCCCAGTGAAATCGGGGAGCCAGGCCACCCGCCCTGCCTCAACAAACAAGGAAAGGAATGTTGAGGGTAAGGATGAGCCTCCTGACTGAACCTGTCCTGGTCATGGACTGAGTCCTAACCCTGGACGCAGACTGGGCTCAACTCTAATCACACTGAGCCCCGACCCTGGTCACACACAGAGCCCTGAGCCTGGACACAGACTGAACCTTGACCCTGGACGTAGGCTTAGCTCAACTCTGATCACACACCGAGCCCTGAGCCTGGTCACACACCGAGCCCTGAGCCTGGACACAGACTGAGTCCTGAGCCCGGTCAGTCTGAGGGAGCACATTTTACTTTTTGTTCCCCTTCCCCTTGCTCTTGCCTGGGGTGGGGGTGAAGGAAAGTGAGCTCAGTAGCACCAAGAGGGGCAGGCCTATAGCAATGAAGGCAAGATAAACCCCAGGCAGTATGCAGGCCCCACGAATAGCAGCTTTGGGGGCTTCATGGCTTGGGTGTAAATACTAGAATTTGCGGTGGCATAGTTGCAAAAGGCGAAGACTCAAAGTTACTCTAGAGGCACCAGCGGCAACGTCCTTGCAGTCACCACGGCGGCTTCAGGGCCTCACAGGCCTGTGGCACCTCCACTTACCTCTGCGCTCTCTGGGTCCTCAGGACAGAGTGGCCTTTGAATGGAGCCGTTGATTGTCCTCGCTATGATGCCATTCCCTGTCTCACTGTGTCCTGTGACCCACGCAGCTCAACTTTCCACTGGACGTAGACGGAACATTACATCACCCGGTGAGTCCAGTGTGGTGCTGGACAGTTTCAGACTCCGGGGCCAGACTGTCTGGAATTTGGATCCTGGGGCTGCCCATCCCAACCTGTGGTCATGGACAAGTTACTTCTTTCTGTGCCTCAGTCTCCTCATCTGTAAAATGGAGTCATAGGAGGGGCTCCTGGGTGGCTCAGTGGGTCAAGCGTCTGCCTTTGGCTCAGGTCGTGATCCCAGGGTCCTGGGTCCTGCATCAGGCTCCCTGCTCAGTGGAGAGTCTGACACTCCCTGTCCTTCTGCCCCTCTCCCCCACTCGTGCTCTCTCTCTCTTTCTCTCAAATAAATAAACTCTTTTTTTAAAAAAATGCAGTGATAGGAGCATTTACCCCAGAGGTTGTTCTAAGGATTAATGAGTTAATTGCCGTGAAGTGCCTGGGGCCTGGCACATGGCATGTGCTCTATGTGGGTTTGGTGTTGCTATCATTGTGCCCATCGGTGCATACTTGGCTGACACTTTGAGGTCCTAACACTCCGGGGAAGCCTGTATTCAGACCCTGATGGAACAGTACAGCTCAATGGCAATTGATGCCTACTCTGTACTGGGCACTGGTGACACAGGGAATAAAAAACCACACCCCTGCTCTCAGAGGGTTCACTGTCTGTGAGAGACCATCCTGACACCTGCTGCGTGGGCCATGTAGGGGGGAAAGTGGTCCAGATGAATTCATGGGGGGGTTGGTGAACATTTGTAACAAATGACATTTGTTGAGCACCTACTGTTTACCAGGACCCGCTCTAGGAGCTTTACACACATTATATCACTTTATCCTCACAAGGGAATGCTTTGTAACAAGATAACCATGACCATCTTACAGGTAACTCTCAGGCTCAGGAAGGGTGGGACCGGAGAAGACTGAGCCCTTTCTGTGGGTGTAAGTGGAGGTGTGACTGAGCCCCAGGGGACCCAGGGACCAAGGACACTGCCTGGCTGAGGGGTCTGAGAGGCATGAGTGTGGGCGAGGGCCTTGAAGGCCAGGCTGAGGAGCCCCACTCAGTATCATTCTACATTTGAACCAAGCAGAGCTCTGGGATGAGAAAGTAGGACCATCCCCTGTCTGCAGGCCTACCTGAGACCACCAGGACCGACTGTGAGTGTGCTACACTGCCCAGAGAGCTCTGTGAGGGTGTGTGCCCAGGAATGCAGGTGTGCCAGTGCTGGCCCAGGGGTTCCGTTCTGGATCCCATCCCGTAAACCCAGGCAGGGCAGGGTTTATAACAGAGCCCACTGCCAGCTGGGAGGGGGCGGCTCTGGCTCCATGGGGGCTGACAGCTTCCTAGGTAGGGAGACCTCTAGGCTGGGCTGTGGGTGGGCCTGGAGGCCAAGGAGGGCAGCAATCTGTGGGGTCGGGGGACACCCCCTCAGCTCTCTAAGGCCTGCACTGTAGACCAAGGCCCAACCTGCACCCCGAGCCTGGGGAGGGGAGACTGGAGGCTACCAGGCAGGTGTTGGAGGTGTGGGGCGCCTGCACCTCCCTGTACTTCCTGCCCCAGGCTCACCTCCCCAGTACAATTAGCTACTCTTGTCTCTAATCGATTCCTCTGGTACTCACAGGACAATTAGAATTTAAATTGCCTTTTACAAAGGTCACAAAAACATGATCAAAGAGGAATCTATTAGAGGGGCTGGGATAACCCCTCCTTCTCAGTCTCCCAGAGGCATGGAGGTGGGGGCCAGGCCCTTGAAGCCATCCCCGATGGCATAAGGCCCTACTGTCACCCCAAAGTCTTTCCCAAGGCTTTCCCCACCAAGGGCAAATCTAAGCTCCCCTGCCTCCTTTCTGCTCCCTCCCTCAGCCCTATCTCCCACGATGACCCTTCCCTAGCCTGAACCCCAACATGTCACCTTGCACCGGCTATGTTTCAGATGGCTTGATTGTGTCCCTAACCAGCTGTGGGACAGGCAGGCTACTTGCTTTTATGCATCTCAGTGGCCTCATCCACGAAATGGGGCCAATGCCTTTTGCTTCCTAAAGGTGGGGGGCTCCACTTGAAGAACATCTGGCATCCCTGCAGCAGGGGCTTCTTTGCTTCTCTGGCCCCCCGTAGCTGTCTGCCTCGGCCAGGAGGCCATCTGGGTGCCCATGCTTCCAACCCTCCAGGCCTGACTGTGGCCCACACAGCACGTGCTCCTGTTGCTGCCCAGGGGACGAGGTGGCCTCTCCCCCTGGGGGTCCAGGACACTCCGTCCGCTCCTTCCTCTGGCTCCTTCAGTGGCCTGCGCAGGGCTGGACACCCACAGGGAAGAGGGTCCACTGCCAGATGGGGAAATCGGCTAAAAGAGAGCCCATAATCTCATCCACAGAGGGCTTACCCTCTGGTGGGGCTGATGGCAGGCCTGTGCAGCAGGTATGACCCAGCCTTACACAGGTGCCAGGCCTGAGGACAGTTGCTCGGAGCCTCAACCTCTCCGTCTATGCAATAGTGACCGGGCTCCAAGGTCTCCGACAGGCCGGCTGACTCAGGTTCTTGGTCGCGGATCAACTCGTGATTGCTGGGGCAGGGGCTCAGGGCTGGAGGTGGCTGGACGGGGTGTCCTGGGCAGCGTCAAGGGGCCTCTTTTGGGCCAGCCCACTCACGCAGGCCAGTCTGGGTTGGCCCAGCTGCCGGGATGGGGGAAGGTGGACAAAGAGAGGCCAGGAAGGGCTTGGCTTCCTGGAGGCCTCTAGGCCCTGATCGCGCCCTGCAGGGTCTGAGACGGGAAACTGGCAGCAGCTGCAGCCCAGCCCCACCCAGGTCCTGCCCCACATGGGGAGCGCAGCCCTGGAGTGCTAGTGGCAGTACCTGCCACTGGGCCCCAGGGAAGCGGGATGACGTATCGCTGCTCCCCGAGCCTGGTGGCTCTGTGAGACTTTGGAAAGGAGCCAATGTCCACTGAGCACCTGTGATGAGCCATCCGCAGGCTGGATACTTTAGCTTTCTCACCTCACAGAGTCCTCTCCGCGTGTCACTGTTTCGCAAAGGAGAGAACAGGCTCAGAGAGGTTGAGCACCCTGTCCAAGGTCACACAGTGAGGAACTGACCGAGCTGAGACTTAGCCTCAGGCTTTCCTTGTTCTGAAATAGAAGCCCTGCCCAGCACAGGCCACGCCTGATAGGGGCTGTAGGGGATCCCATGGATCTGGGACTCAAAGCCCGAGCGAGCGTGAGGGACATTCCAAGATGTCCTGTGGCTCCGCCTGAGGGGGTTGGGCAGGGAGCACAGTAAGGAGTCTGTGCGGCCTTTGGGGGAGAAGGGCAAGGTATCGGTATTTGTGCTGTCTCTGTGGTGGCCCCCAAGGTCAGGAGACATCATCATTCTTCTTCGTTTAGAAGCAGGCGTACAGCCACGGGGCACAGAGATTACCCAGGTAATCCAGCCTGATGACCAGACCCGGAGAAGTTCATTTGGATGCCAGAGGAGGCAGCTCTGGCCCCAGGCGTGCAGTGCAGTCAGTGAACTGTCCGCCCTCTGACCTGGTGTGGGCCGGGCTGCCCACCTCTGAGGAAGTCTGTACGAAACCGGAGAGGCAGGAGGGCAGCTGAGAGGATGGGCCCACTCGGGACTGCCAGAGCAGGGGAGAGAGGGGCGGGAACCTGGCAGAGCCATCCATCTGTGCCTGTATCCGAGACCCTGTCTTGCCTCGCCCCAGAAGGGACACGTGTAAGTGGAGTGGGAGGCTTGGGTGGGGGGATCCCAGGGAAAGGATGGGGGGTCTGCAGCACCCTCACCTGCAGGCAGGGCTCTTTGCTCTGACCCTGGTTCTGTCCACGGCTGGGAGGGGCTGGGCGTTCGGCCAGTGCCTGAAGCATGAGAAGGTCTCTCTGGGGCCGTAAATCCCATGGGCCCTGGCGAGCAGGCCCACAAAAGTGTTGTGACAGAGGCGGTTAAATTAAGTGGCCATCACGGAGCCAGGCGGGGCTGGTTCCCTGAAAGAGGATTTATGGCCTCCCTGCTTCATTTACTGCCTGGTTGGCCTGGGCCCTCCCCAGTATCTGCCTGCCTGAGGGAGACCCATCCGTGGGGCCCAGGAGCTCCCGCCACAGAGCTAGCTGGCACTGCCATGCCTGGTCCTCCAGGGACTGGCCCCCAGGAACCCAAGGCCCAGGGACGCGTGAGGTCATGTGAGGCCTGGGCTGGTCTCTGACTTCCAGACAACTTAGCCACACTCCCTGCCTCAGGATTCTGCTTGGTCCTGCTGCCTCAGAGGCCCTGCCAGCCCTGGCCCAGGCCCTCACTCTGCTCTCACTGCCTCCCACATTCCCTGGTCTTCTCCCAGGCTGCTCCCACTGGGCCTTTCTTCTTTCCTGGGGCCTAGTCATGGTGACAGAGCAGGAAGCAGAGCACTGGCCCTGGTGTGCCTCGTCTTACATACGTGTGCCAGTGCATGCGTGTGTGTTAGGCTGTGTGTGTGTGTTAGGGTGTGTGTGTGTGTGTGTGTTAGATAGCAGTGTAAATGTGCCAACATTTCAGGTCATTTTCGGGTGAGACACTGTGCTTGGAGCCCTTCATCTGCAGAATCTTCTGACCTGGCCATTGTCAGATGGTTGCCTGACACAAACAGAACATCAATGATGAGAATAAAGAAGTAATACACCAAACAGAAAACATGTGGGAACTGGGGTCCCCCAAAGTATCCTCTGACCAAACTGTTCCTCAGAATGGTCTGGCCTTGGACCCCCAGGCCCATAGGAGATCTCAGCCCGTAAGAGTCCCCATCTGGCCCCCCCACCCTGGGTTCTCAACAGGTCTGTGGCCAAGCCAGGAAGAAAGCCCAACCCCTTCCCTGCTGCTCGTGCCTGGGACCCTCCTAAGTCACATTAGCTCATGGAAAAAGTGAGCTATGGATGTCCCATGACTGATCCTCAAATAATAAAGTCATACCCAGTTCAAAGATGTCCTTGAATCGAAGCACGGGATGGCTCTGGAGACTACCGCCTAACTCGGGGGAGCAGTTTGTGCGGGGCTCCCCCGCAGGGCAGCCTCTGGGCTGCAGGCAGTGCCTGGGCCATCGGGAGCAGCCCAACCCTGGGCCACACCTGATCTCCTGTCTTGGCTGTCTGAGGCCTTGAAGGGCACAGGCTGTCAGTCGGACTCTCTCCTAGAGGGGGTTTCAGCCTAGCTCCTGGTCCCTGCAGGCTCAAGCTCCAGTCGGCTTTCCCAAGCCCCCTTCTGTGCCTCTGCTGTACCAGCTCAGGATTGCTGATGTCGCTTGTACCTTGCGCTGTCCCACCTCCTGGCCTCTCTCGGCTGTTACCTCCTCCTGGAGGAACTGCCCCTCCCTCGCCGCCTTTTCTGATCCTCTCCATCCACCAAGGCCCAGATCAGATGTGGCTGGATCCTGCTGCTTCTCCCTGGAGGGGGTCATGGGCCTTGTGCTACTGGATTTGGGCTCCTGGGCTTTCCCTTTCATTGAAAGAAGGTTGGGGACACCTGGGTGGCTCAGTCAGTTAAGCATCTGCCCTCAACTTAGGTCAGGATCCCAGGGTCTTGGGATCAAGTCCCGCATCGGGCTCTTTGCACAGGGGAGAGCCTGCTTCTCCCTCTGCCTGTCGCATCCCCCTGCTTGTGCTCTCTTTCTGATAAATAAATATATAGAATCTTGGAAGGAAGGAAGGAAGGAAGGAAGGAAGGAAGGAAGGAAGGAAGGAAGGAAAAAAGAGAGAGGGAAAGAAAGAAAGAAAGAAAGAAAGAAAGAAAGAAAGAAAGAAAGAGAAAGAAAGAAAGAAAGAATCAAAGAAACAAAGAAGAAAGAAAGAAAAAGAGAAAGAAAGAAAGAAGAAAGAAAGAAAGAAAGAAAGAAAGAAAGAAAGAAAGAAAGAAAGAGAGAGAAAGAAAGTTGATCTGAGATGAGCAGATCATCTGATCTGGGATGAGACTTCTGGGATGTCTAAAGCCCATTTGCCCTGCGGGACCCCCAATGCCTCCTCAGGAAAGAGGAGAACTGTCCTGCCCGTCTCCAGGCCCCTACCCTCCCTTGCTTTGTCCCTGTCCGCAGGCCCATCCACAAGGAGGCAGCATGGTGGGGGGGCAGCCCTGAGCAGAGCCAGGCCTGGTAGGGGAGGATGGAATTTGCGGGGGAGGGGCTGCTGAGTTGGGAGCAGCGAGCAGAGCAGCGGGTGAGAGACTGAAGAGCCAGAAGAGGGGCTCTCTGCTTCAGGGCCAGTGAATGGTGAGGGGGTGGTAGGCAAAGGCCAGGAAGCGCGAGCCTTGCAGCCTGCGCCTGTTCTGTGTGTGTGTTGTGTCTGTGTGCACGTGTGCATGTGCACGGTGTATTGTGCTGCTGCGAGATGTGTGGTAGGTAAGTACGCATGCACGCGTGCTCGTGTGCATTTGTATGCATCTGTGTGAGCAGGGTTGTGTGTCTGTGTCTGCGCATGTGGCGTGTTTGTGTGTCTAGTGAGTGTGCGGGGGGGGGTGTCTATGTGCAACAAGCATGTATGACTCGCATGCATATTGTGCACGGTGTATGTGAGATGCATGTCCTTGTGCCTGGGAGCACTGAGCCTCCCTGCCCAGCACCGCTGGCCCTGGGCCTGCCCCCTGGAGGGCCCCGCGGCCCCCAGCTGCCTGGACATGTGCGGACACCGACCGCTCACTGCCCTCCACCTGAGGCCCCACGGGGCTTCGTCACCTCTCACTCAGATCCCACCTGGCCTGGGGAACAGGGAGCAAATGGGGCCTTACAGCGTGGGCAGCTGTCCATGGGGTAAAGCAGGGAGGACCAGGGCCCTGACTCTGGAGGTCTCCCTGTCCTGGGAGTGGGAGGCCAGCTATACTCCACACACACTGACAGACACACACATACACACACACGCACAACTATACACAGACGCACATGGACACGCATGTACACTCATAAGCACAAAACAGTGAGGTGATGGGGAGATGGGCCCGGGGGGGGGTCTTGGGCCGGGGCAGATTCAGCCTCCAGGAGTGAGGACGGAGCAAGCTGGGGACCCCGCACACAGACTGAAGGGCTGGTCCTGGGGCTAAGGCTGAGGAGGGAGCAGAGCTGGGAGATGAGATGGTGAGGGCTCAGAGGAGAGAACCAGATGAACGGTGTGTGGAGGCCGGATGCTGGAAAGGGCCAGCGGCCCTGGGGCCATCCCCAGGGGAGGGCTGCTGCCACCTCGCTGAGCTGCACATCAAAGCCCACAGTGTGTTCTGAGGAGCTGCGCTCTCCCTCCCTCGGAGAGACAGATGTCCCTTTGATGGCGAGAAGAAAGATGTTACACGTGGAGGATGCAGAAGGGGGCAGGGGGTGCGGAGTCTCCTCTCTGTGGCCGCCCAGGGAGTGGGAGAGACCAGCGCCAATGTCGCACCCTCCATTTCCAGTGGACTGTGAATCCAGACCCCTCACTGGCAGCTTCACCTGCCAGGGGAGTGGTGTTGGGCGTCCAATCAAGGGTCTACCACCGATCACTTATGGCCCCCCGAAGCCCAACGGGACCACTGTCCTGCTGGCTAAGTGGGGGTTGGGCCAGTCGTTCAGCAGGGGCACAGCCGTGCCCCTTGGCAGTGGGAGCAGGGTCGGCTCAGTGGGCTCTGGCCACGCCACACCTCACCGAAGACACCTGGGCGAGCGCCGTCACCACTGGTCCACCAGCTGAAGACATGGATGCGCTGTGCCCGGGACCTGCTTGTCCAGCACCAGCGGGCCCGCTCCATCCAGCAAGGGTGAGGCACTTCCAGTACGGTCCCTGGGCTTCTCTGAGCCCCCCACCCCACCCCCGGCCGGGCTGATGAGTTTTCCCGGTCTGGCGTGCCTTCCGGACCTCCTTCAGGCGCAGCCTCCTCCAGACACTTCTGCCACCGGTCGGAAAACTGTCACACCAAATATGCACATCTGTGATGAACTGGGGCCTTGACCACCCTTCATGCCCCTGCTCTCGGGGGCCCAAATCCCCCCTGTTTGTCCACAGAGCCCTCTGATCACCCCAGTCCTGTGGCCGCCACAGCCGCTAGCGTGACCTGCACCAGCTCTTGGAGACAGCAGGCCTCAGTGTCCTGGCTAAGAGCCAGGTGCCCGGGTCCAGGAGGGCTTCCTGTTGGAGGGCTCAGCGTCATCCCTCGGTGGGGGCCAGCCTCCTGCGCTCCACTGTCACACCCCAGAGAGGGCACACTCTAGGAGACCGAGCCCCATCTCACCAACACGGGAGGGGCCCTGGGGCCGCAGATGGGTCGAAGGCAGATTTCTGTTCCTGCGGGAAGAGCACCATCCTGGCTGGCCATCTGGCTGAAGAAGAGGGCTTGGCTCATCATCCCAGCCCCAGGACCAGGAGGAAATATCTTAGGCCCCTGGTGTAGGTCTTCTGGCTCTGAAAGCCACAGGGCCTCTATGGCCTTCTTAATCCAGCCTCTTTGGTAAAGCCTTTCCTTTCTCTCTTTTTAAAAGATTTGTTTGTTTGTTTGTTCGTTTGTTTGTTTGTTTGTTTGAGAGAGAGTGAGAGAGATCACAGAGGGAGAGGGAGAAGCAGACTCCTCGCTGAGCAGGGAGCCCCATGCAGGGCTCCATCCCAGGGCCCCGGGATCATGTCCTGAGCGGAGGCAGACACTTAAATGACTGAGCCACCCAGGCGCCCCAAAGCCTTTCTCTTATAGAACAGAAGCCCCCCGGGGTCATCGAGCTCCCTGCTCAGCGAGGAGTCTGCTTCTCCCTCTCCCTCTGTCTACTGCTCTGCCTACGTGAGCTCTTTCTCTCTCTCTCTCTTTATGTGTCAAATAAATAAATAAAATCTTAAAAAAAAAAAAAAGAACACAAGCCCCCCCCCCCAGCTGTGCCCCACCCAGCCAGCGACCTCCAGCCACCGCAGAGGGACTAACCCCTCCTCTGCCCAGGCTGCAGTGCACTCTGCAGGTGTTTGGAGAGTTCCATTGGGGCCGCCCCTGCACTTGGGGTCCTCTCGTATTCTCTGAGCCCACAGTCTGCAAGGCCACGCTGCACCCTGGTGCCACCCCCTGCCCGGGAACGCAGTTCCTGTGCCCACGGCCTGGTCTCCTCCTGCCCCCACAGCTGTCCTTGCCCCCCTTCCAGGGGCCCAGGGGCTGCTGTGAAGGTCTAAGGGCATCTACGGGCCCCTCCCTCTCACTCCATCATGCCCCCGAGACTCCTTTGTGCCATCAGCCCCTCCCCGAGGTGTCCACGAGACCAAAGACCCCAGCTGCCCACCTTCCTCCTCCTAGAAATGCTTGCACACCACAGTGTCCACACCTGCCTTCCAGACATGCCCCGCCCCTGGGGCGGAAACTCAGCAGAGCCCCGGCTTCGAGTCCTGGGAGTCCCGTACCACCTTGCACTTGGACCCAGGCGCCATCAGCAAAGCGGTGGGAAAACCCAGCCAGCCCCAGTGGACTTGGTTCTGACCTCTTGGGCAGGAAAGTAAGAAATAAAACGGTGCTAGGAAGATATGAAAAAATGAATTCCCACACCCCGTGTGTGATGGTGACATCCCAGCAGCACTGTGGACGTGGACATATAAAGTTGCCGGCTTGTTTTCTCGCCCTCTCTTTCTAAATGATTTGACGTTTTATTCCCCCCATCAAACTCTCTATTCTCTGCTAATGGCAGAATAATAAAAAATTATCCCTCATAGTGTGTGAGTGAGAGGCCCAGACGGGAGCCCAGGAGAGGGAGGAAGGAGAGGAAGAAAAAGGTTATTATAAATGTGTCAGCCTTGTTTATGGCCTTTTATCAGCAACGGGGAGACGGGGAGGGAGAGACACCGTCATCGCACACTTTAAAGTGGCCTGCCAGCTCGGCTGGGGAGTGTAAATAATTTTTATTTTCAGCTGCATTTAGATATTTTAAAATATACACCCGCCAGCCGTTGTGGGGAGCCAGCAGCGCCTGCTGGGGGGAAGTGGGGTAGGGACAGCTTGCCTTGTGGCCCGTTTGATGGGACCATGCTTGACATTTAGGGCTTTCAAAGGCAGGCTTTGCTGATAAACGCTTTCTTCCTGAGGAGCGAGGGGAGATAGTGAGGCCAGCCTCGGTGGCTGCCAATCTCCCTGGCTGGGGCTGATCTAACGGGGCAGGATTTGGAAAGGCGGCCCAGGAGTCCAGTGTCCTTCCTGATAAGGTCAGCAAGGGTACAGGCCACCCTGGGTCAGAGCCCCACCCTCCTAGCACCCCTAGATGCCACATCACATCCTGGGCTTAGGGCCATGTAGCCTCAGGCCCTCGGGTTTCATTCATGCTGCCATCCACTGGTCAACATTTATTGAGCACCTACGGTGTGCCAGGATGATAAAGGTCCAAAGAGAGGGGAACTTAGAGATCATCTCACCTAACTGGTCCTCTGATCCCCCCTCCTCGAGTGCCTCCTGAGAACAGTCCTTCCTGACTTCCAGTGCTAGCTGGTTGCATCCCAGCCTTGAAATGGGCTGTCCTGAGGGAGGATGGTACAGTGGTGGGCACGCACACACCACAGGGGAGCATAACAGTGAGACCTTGGGCAAGTGACTCTGAAGGCTGAACCTCCATTTCTCCTTCTGTGAAATGGGGATAATAGTGGTACTTACCTCATACAGTTGTGCAGATTAAAGTGAGATGATGAGTATAAGACGTTTCTGTCTGTCCACAGGGAACACACACTAAACAATATCTCATTCTCGGTTGTGCACAAAAACGGCAATGTGACATCCACCACTAACCCCTAAATGTTCCAGTGTGCCCCAGAGGCCAAGATCAAGGGGAGGCTGCAAGGAGCTGAGCCTTGTCTTCTGGAATCTTATGGGCCAGGCTAGACAGAGGGGCTGTGCTTGGGGCAGTCTCATCAGGTGGGCTCTGGAAGAAGGGTCCCTGAAGTAGTGGCAGGATGGTGAGGAGGTAGGGAGGAGACTAGCCCAGCTGGAGAGGAAGAGGTGGCCAGTGCCCAGATGGCCCGATGCCCACCCCAGGCTGGTTCCCAAACCAGCTCAGAGAGGGGATTTGGTGCCAATACCCCAAGAGGGTTGCATGCCAGGTATGTGGCCAGCACATTACCTGTCCCCTGTGCCTTGGGGCTTCTAGCCCTGGCACCCACTGAATGCCACTTCTGTCTGATGGACATGGGGAACATCTTCCATGCTCCACGTGCCCCTCTGGACTCTTGGGACAAGGCAAGGCTGACACTAGCAGACAGCAGTCATGGGCAGGCTCAGAGGAGCCAAGGAGGCCAGAATCAAATTCCCAGGTCTGCCACTGCGGGTCATGGGAGAGCAAGATTCTTGAGCCCTCTCAGTAAGTTCTTCCTGCTGGCTGGAAGGACAGCTGACATCAGATTGAAAGGCGACTGGAAGTTTGGCCCTGAGTACAGATTTGAACAGGGTGCTGAACTGGGGGGGACTGTACTAAGCCTTGCATGGGTTCTGCGGGCTGAGAACAAGCCACGAAGCAAGGAGGAGAGGGAGAGAGAGGGACTGTGCACCTACCTCCCATCTCTTGTCTTTGCATCAGGCAATCTTTCAGGCCCCAAACACACTGCTGCCTGCTTTGAGCCTGGCACTCAGGACCCACACCCAGAAAGGAAACAGGTACGTAAGCAGACAAGGACAAGCCAGCATTCGAAGTGGAGGTCTATAGTGGTCCAAAAGTGGGGAGGGGAGGTGGGCATCGGGGGAGGAGGCACAGAGCAAGAGAGACTTGAGTTGGCTTCAGAAGTAGACACAAGAGTTTTCCAAGCACAGTAGGTGCAGAGATACTCCTTGGAGAGTGTGCAGGCCTAAAAGCACATGGATCATGGTGAAAAGCACAAGGTAATTATGTAGGACTGGATTCGTGTTCCCCAACAGTCTCTTGAGAAACATGAGTCCTGGAGAATGTTGATCAATGTTACTTGAGATAAAAGTTCTCCTGGTCAGATACATTTGGGAAACATTGGACTAAATAATGAAGAGCACAGGGTACAAGATCAATATACAAAAATCAATTGTATTTCTATACATAGCAATGAAAAATGAAATTAAGAAAATAATTCCATTTATAATAGTATCAAATACACACACACACACACACACTTAGGAATAAATTAACCATGGAGGTACAAGATTCGTACACTGGAAACTACAAAATACTTCCGAAAAAATTTAAAGAAGACTGAAATAAATGGAAAGACATCCCATGTTCATGGATTGAAAGACTTAATATGATTAAGGTGAAATACTCCTTAAATTGATATACATCTTTAATACAACCCCTATCAAAGTCTCAGATGGCTTTATTGCAGAAATTGACAAACTGATCCTAAAATTTATATGAAAACCCAAGGGGCCACTGGTGGGAATGCAAAAGGGTACAGCTACTTTAAAAACATTTTGGGCAGTTTCTTACAAAACTAAATACACTCTTACCATATAATCCAGCAATCATTCTCCTTGGTATTTACCCAAAGAAATTGAAAGCTGTGTCCACCCAAAAACTTGCACCCAGGTGTTTATAGCAGCTTTTTAAAAGAGATTTTTATTTATTTATTTGACAGAGAAAGAGAGAGCACAAGCAGGGGAAGCAACAGGCAGAGGGAGAGGAAGAAGCAGGCTCCCTGCTGAGCTGGGAGCCCAATGTGGGACTCGATCCCGGGTCTCTGGGATCATGACCTCAGCTGAAGGCAGACGCCTAACCAACTGAGCCCCCCAGGTGCCCCTCAGGTGTTTATAGTAGCTTTATTCATATTTGCCAAAAATTGGAAGCAATCAAGATGTCCTTCAGTAGGTAAATGGATGAAAAAATTGTGGTCCATCCAGAGAGTGCACTATTAGTGCTAAAAAGAAATGAGTTTTCCATCTATGAAAAGACAAAGGGAATCTTAAATACATATTACTAAGTGAGAAAAAAATCTAAAAAGTTGTATACTGTATGATTTCAATTGTCTAACATTCTGGCAAAGGCAAAACCATGGAGACAGCAAAAAGATCAATGGGGGGAGGGGCGCCTGGGTGGCTCAGTCATTAAGCATCTGCCTTCGGCTCAGGGCATGATCCCACGGTCCTGGGATCGAGCCCTGCATCGGGCTCCCTGCTCAGTGGGAAGCCTGCTTCTCCCTCTCCCACTCCCCCTGCTTGTGTTCCCTCTCTCTCTGTCAAATAAATAAAATCTTAAAAAAAAAAAAAGATCAATGGTGTCAGGAATTGCGGGGAAGGAGAGATGAGTAGGTGGAGCACAGAGGAGTTTGAGGTAATTAAACTACTCTGTATGATACTATAATCATGGATGCCTGTGATTATGCATTTGTCTAACCTCATAGAATGTACGACACAAAGAGAAAACCCTCATGTAAACTATGGAGCGATGATGTGTCAAAGTAGGTTCATCAACTGTAACGGAATTATTACTCTGGTGCCAGACTTGATCGTGGGGGAGGCTTTGCATGTGTGTGGGCAGGGATTACATGAGAAATCTCTCTAACTTCTGCTCAGTTTTGCTATGAACCTAAAATTGCACTACAAAGATAAAGTCTATTTAAAAATAAGTCTATTAATAAATGCCAGGGACCCAAAATAGCCAAAGTAATCTTGAAAAAGAACAAAGTTGGCAGACTCACACTTCTCAATTTCAAAATTCACTACAAAGCTACAGTAATCAAGACAATGTGGTACTGGCATAAGGACAGACACATAGAGATCAACGGAATAGAAATGAGAGTCCAGAAATAAACTCTCACATTTATGGCCAATTGATTTTTAGCAAGAAAACTGAGATAATTCAATGGGGGAAAGAATAGTCTTTTCAACAAATGATGCTGGGGTAACTGAATAGCCACATGCAAAAAAATGCAGTTGGACCCCTTCCTCACACCATACTTAAAAATTAACTCAACATGGATTAAAGACCTAAATGTAAGGCCTGAGACTGGAAAAGGCCACGGTGTTGGGGCTGGAGGCAGGAGAATTAGATTACCACCTAGTCAGGCCCTCTGAGGCTTCCACAATAATCATTATTTTTTCCCATGGAATTTAGAGGTCAGTAAGGGTCAGTAACAGATCTTCAATTTATCTGCTTTGAAAGTTGGTGGGAGTGGTCATTGGTACAAACTTTTGGAAGACAACGTTGTAGTTAATAATACCCTCCCTTAAGAATGTGAGAGCCTTTCTACCCCATAATCTCTCCTTTGGCATATGCAGAAATACCAACCTGATGGAGCAAAGAGAAGTAGGTACAAAGGTGTTCATCACAGAACTGTTTTGTGACAGCCTCTTTGTTAGATCAATTACAAAACGTGTCCCGATTCCCCATACTGTCTTCTATCCCTTTTCAATCTCACTCTGCAGCTCTTTCTATCAAGAGGTGGAGTTGGCTTCCCCACCCTTTGAATCTGGACTGGCTTCTGACTAGCTTTGGCCAATGGACGTGGTGGAAGTGATCACGTGCCAGTCGCAAGTGTTGGCCTCAAGAGCCCTTGTATGCTCCCACTTGCTCTCTTGGAAGCCTGCTACCAACATAAGGACCAGCACAGGCTAGTCTGCTGCAGGATGAGAGACCATGTGAAAGAGACTCATCTCAGGTGAGGCCACCCTAGACAGGCCAGCCCCTAGCTGACCCTCCAGCTGCCTGCAGATGCCCATGTGGCCCCACTAGGAATCGGCCTCACCTGGCCCAGAGCAGGGCGGCTCAGCTGACTTCCAGAGTCTTGAGCATAATAAAAGCTTTTTTTTTTTTAAACCACTAAGCTTTGGGATTGTCAGGGAGTCATTACTTATTGTGCTAAAAAAACGATATAGCCCCAAACTGGAGGCAACCCAGATGTCCACCGATGCAGGCTTGGAGGTATAAACACTGGTCCAGCTGGGCAGCTGGGACACCCTGCAGCCATTAAGAAATGAGGTCAATCCATATGTACTGACCTGGAAGATGGCCATGATACATTGGTGAGGGAAAAAAAGCAAATGACTGATCAATATATATGCCATGACCCCATTTGTGCTTTTTATGTGCTTTTTAAAAAGTCTGTATATGGAAATATAGAGAGTAGATACACTTAGGAAACAACCCACAATGGGGCACAGCAGACTCTCCATAAGGGTTGCCTGTAGAGGAGACAAAAAGGAATTTTGTATGTTTTGCTTTCTTTCTTGTTTTTGTTTTTTTTTTTTTTAAGTGAAGATGATTTGGAGGCAAAACAAAGTTGGTGTTTTCAATAACGGGATTTGCTGAAATTGAGGCCCAGCTGTCGGCATACAGATTCTGCAGCTTTTTCTCTTCCGCCCTGGCCCACATGCACCCCTTCCTGCGGCAAGACCCACATCCTTGACCCCTTGACCACTCAAGTATTCACTGCACATTCTGAACCCTTCAGGTATTTATCTTCAAATATTAGAGCAAGAAGATCCTTTGAGAATCAAGTCCCACTTTCATGGTTCAGAACTAGGGAAACTGAGGCACAAAGGGGTCAAGGACATGTTGGAGACCTCTTTCTTTGAGTGGCTGTAGCCAAGCTGAGGCAAGGCACAGGTGTCCTGAGGAGCCATTGACTTCAAGTAGCCCAGAGCTTCCCCCATCCCCAGCCCTGACTCTGCTGGTCCCAATTCCCTGGAAGGGGGCTTGGGGATCAGGGACAAGGAGGGGCGTGAGGAGAGGTAGAGGGACAGAGCCAAAGAAAAGGAGAGATGGGGGTGGGGGTGGGCATCAGTGCCAGCCTCAGCCTAGAGCCTCCAGCAGCAGCCAGATAATAAGCAAGAATAATAGAGGAAAGAGAGCGAAATGTCACACCCGCTCTGGTACCATTAGCCACCAGAGAAGGGAAATATCACATAATTAGGCCAGGCCTTTGTTTGCCTTTGTGGAGGGGGAGCGTAAGGGGGCCCGGCTAGTGGGGGGGCTATGCCTCTGGGGGCAGGGGGAGGAGGCAATGAGACAGGGATTTCAGGGCTGGGGTTCCCGGACTCTTGGGCCTCCACTCCCCAGGCCCTGGAGCCCCCTGTGACCAGCAGAGGTGGGGAGGCAATGGGGACAGGGAAGGCATGGGGCCTGTTCCGCCTCAGGACCGAGACACAGAGCTCCAAGCCTCCTCGCTTAACTGTCTTTGCCGCTGTTTGTTTATATTTCCCTCGTTATTACCCAAGTCACAGAAACGCCCGGGTAATAGCTGTAAAATTACACACTCGCAGCTAATTCGGGGACGACTCTTGGCATAGCAGCCGCGTTGTAAGGAGAAATAAACAAGGCCTGAAATAAAAGTCGGCAGGAATACAAATCTGCAGCAATGAGGCCGGCTCCCCCTCCCCTTGCAACTAGCAGCACGAAGCTCACTCTCTCCAGGCGTGCGCAAACGCACACCCAGGCCCGGGGACCCACAGGCCAGCCTTTCCCATTCCCTACGGGGCCCCTGAGAAGGCTCTGACCATGGCCCCATCCTGTGTGGTCCCGTCTCCCCTGACCCCGTCGCGCAACTCCCAAATCCAGGGCTGGGGGCCGGGTCCTTTTTTTCGCAGACCCAGTTTACTCCCCTGTCCTGATTGCCCACCTTCCTTTCTCCCCGAGCTATGGAGGCTCTAAGCACCAGCTCACCCTTCCTCTGTTCCCTTGACACGGGTTTCTTGAGCACATACTTCGTGCCACGCATTGTGCCCTAGCAGTAAAAATACACACATCCAGGCTCTTTCTTGTTAGGTTCATGATATTAGACAACGAAGTGCATGAATAAATGTATACTAACAAGTGAGGATTCATGCTCTAAAGGAAGGGAACAGCGTGGAATGGGAAGGAAAATGTAGGAATTGTTTCAGATTAGGGACTCAGGAAAGACCTCTTTTAGAGGAAAGGAGAAGCCTATTTGAGTTGAGGCCTGGAAGTAAGAGTTTTCTGGGTACAGAATGGGGAGTCCAGTATTCCTGGTGGGGGCGGGGAGAGCATGAGCAAAGGCCCTGAGGCAGGAAGGCTGGTGTGGCACTGTGATGCAGCCAGCCTGGAGGGACCACATACGTGCTGTAGGCTACTTTAACAAACTGAGAAGGGTTATGAGATTCTAAGGAAAGGGGGAATAAAATGTGGTTTACGGTTTTGTGACATCTCCCTGCTTGGCTGGGAGAGGCGTGCAGACGAGTGAGAAGGAATGCCAGCAGCTGGGGGAGGCTGTGGCGGTCATCCTGGTGAGGGACGACAGTGGTGTAGGGAAAGGACTGTGGTGATGTGGACAGGAGGGGCATGAGGGAGATCCCAAAGGCAGACAGGACTTGGGTTTCCGGGGTGAGGGAGAAGGAGTCAGGGGGGAGGGGGCTGGAGGTGCATTTCCCAAGATGGGGAGACCAGGAGGGGCAGGTGTGGGGCATGTGTCTGAGGTGGAATGGCACCCGCTGTCCTGGGGTTGGACCACGGGCCTCCTCTGAGAGCCTCACCCTGAGCGATAGCTGTTCTGGAAGAGATGAAGGCTCCCCCTTGTCTTTGTCAGGCTGGTGGGCTACACTGGGGGCAGAAGAGCCAGGGACCCAGGACCTGCTGAGGGGAGACTGCTTTGGGACAACTGGCCGGGGGCTGCTGAGGGAGCTGTGTGCCTCAGCAATGCCTAGCTGGGCCCTGTGGACCCTGGACGGAGTCTGACTCCAGCCTCCTTGCCTTCTGGCAGAGCCCCAGGAGGGAGAGGTTGTGGGCTAAACGGCCTCCTCGTAACCAAGGACCTCTGGATAAGGGAGGTCCCGCCATCTGTTGTTAAATGACGTATGGCTTACACACTATAAATTGTCTGGGTTCTTCCACGTCCAGCCCTGCCTCTGACATACCCTTTGATGCCGGACAACTCCCACCTCCCAGGGCTTCCACTGGCTTGTCCATAAAATCAGCTGGGGTGTGTCGTGGGGGTGGATCAGGTGTCCCCTGAGGGCCTGTTTGGCTCCAATGCTTTGTTGCCTAATTGAGGCTGAGTCCAGCAACCCTTGGCCACTGAAGACCAGCCCAGTGGCATGAACGTGGGGTCATAGGCAGACAATCCGGAGAGCACCACGGTGGAAGCAGTCCTAGGACCCTACTAGCCACTGATGCACTTGCCCCGCTTCGCATCGCTTCACCCCTGCAGGACGGAGAGCCTGGCCCTCAAACCTTGAGGGTCACTTAACAACGACATCTCAGCTTCATGGCAGGCCCACCAGGAGACAGGCATCATGCCGTCTCGAGCCATGAGTGCCTTAAGACGCACGTGTGGATGTCTGGCTCTCCCCCACACCCCGCCCATGGCCGTCACGGAGGTCCACGTCTATCCCATCTCATCTTCCCTCCTGCATCTGGACACAACTAGGGAGACAGTGGCTCCAGGAACAGCTGAAACATTTTATTTCTTATGTTGGAAAGGGAAAATAAAAATAAAAATAAGAATACGGCATGGAATAACAGACTTTCCTCCTCGTCCTCATCCTGTGTGTCCTCCTCTTAGTTTCCTGTGTGTCTGGTCAGGGTTTCGTTTGTTTTCAGAAACCAATGAGAATGCAAACGGATGACTAAGTGATTTGGGGGTCTCTGTCACCGCCCACCCCCAGCCCGGCTGCCACCATCATAGGAGGAGAATCAATCGGACACTTTCAAATATTTATGAAACACTGATGGATTTTCTCAGGCTGGAGTTGTTGCTTTCATGGAATTTGGCTTTACTAGCCAGAAAGTCAATATTTTCCCTGGACCACCGCCGAGAGGCCTGCGTTGCTCTCGTGCCCCGGTCCTGTGGGCCTGGCTGCTCCTGCCATGTCAGCTTCTTGTCGGCAGCTCTCGACTTCTCTGCCGATGGGACCTGGCAGCGAGGGGCACAGAGAGGCCAAGCCTCAGGAGCCTCCCTCCCGGAGGCTCAGCTGCCCAATCCGGAAAAAGGGAAGCCCGGCGGGTCTTGAGTTCCGTCGCTGCTTGCGGCTCACAGTGGTGGGGGGCCTCTCCCAGTCTGGGGGCTCCCTCAGTGCACACCTCGGTCTCTCTCCTCCCTGCATCCCCAGACACCGGGCAAAGCTTGGGTCTGGACGCTTTCTTTCCCCTAGGACAGCACAATCAAGTCTCCAGTATTCTGAGAGGAGGGCATTTCCACACGATCTAAGGGGCCAGGATCCCCGGGCTTGTGTCCGCGTCGTAGCTCCTTCGCACTGGGCCAGCGAGAGCTGCTGTTACAGAGCTGATGGGCTCATAGTCTGATTGGGGTGAGGGATGGTCAGAGAGCATGGCTGATGGGAAGTTGTGAAGGCAGAGCTGATGGTTCACAACCCTGAGGTCAGAACCAGGGGAAGCAGGGAGAGCTAATGAGCTTGGCTGTGACGGGGTGTGGGGGGGGGCGGGATGCTGGGGGGAGAGGCAAGCAGATGCCCTCCTGGCATAAGGGGGGCTCTGCCGGGCCTTCTTACCCCTGTCTAGCCTTTTGAAGTGTGTGTGTGTGTGTGTGTGTGTGTATTTAATTTTATGGTCTTATGATCTTAAAAATATTTAAACATATATTCAAGTCATATGAATACATGAATACATTTTCCGCACAATGTACAGTCATGTCACACAGGAGGCTTCCTCTCCCTAGTGCGGATCCTTCACTGTTCACCATCCTTAACAGCTTGATATGTAGCTTGCGGACCTTTCCCCATGTCTTACATTTATATACAAAATACCTACACGTACAGATACGATGGTCTTCAGTAATAGAAATAGGGTCCTACTAGATACATCTTAGGTTTCAGAATCTACTTCTTTCTCCATTAGCTTTGAGGATCTTTCCATGTAATTATATGTAGATCTGCCTTCCTGCGTCTAGCTGCTCCCAGGCATTTCTTACAAAGGATGGGCTTTAGTTCGTTTAACAATTTCTCTGCTGATGGGCATTCAGGCTGTTGGTGGTTTTTTGCCATTACAAACAGTGGTGCTGGGAACATCCTTGACGACCCTGCTCTCTTGGCCTGCCCAGAAGTCCCCTCAGTCTCCAGGAGTATGGGGCCCACCCGGCTGAGAGGAAATGTCTGATACACACACACACACACACACACACACACACACACACCCCCGCCCCGAGTAGGAAGGGTGAAAGCCTGGTCTCTCCTGTGGGAGAAGCCGAACGCTGAGCCCAAGGGCAGCTTGTCCAGCTTTGTGCTGGTCCCCAGTGGGTAAGTATTTCGGAGGAGGACAAATGAAGGAAGCCCTGTCCCAGCCCCTCAGAGAGCCCCGGCCGGGCCTGGTGGACAAATTCTAAACCAAGCCACAGAGTTTGGACTCTGGGGCTGCAGGAGTTCAGGGAAGGAAGCAGCCCAGGGCCTGGATCCATTAATGAATAAGGCTCTGACATTGGCAGCTGGCTTTAGCAGCACACAGGCAAGGCAGGCTTCCCGGAGGAGGAGGAGGGAGACTGCACCGAGTGGGTCTCCTACACATGTGCCCCGGCACCAGACATGCCTGGTAACCCTCCCACCTCATCACTTATTGGCTGTGCAACCAGGAGCAGCTGGCTTTGCCTCTCCATGCCACAGCGCCCTTGTCTATGAAATAGGAATTATGACAGGTTCAAACCCAGAGGGCTGTGGTGAGAATCCCAATTGTTGATAACGGTGCCTGGCACAAAGCAACTGCTCGACAAAGATGAGTCATTTTTGTGATTATTTTCATCAGTGTGATGAAAGGAAGGAAAGAATCTGAAAACCTGAAGGAGGCCGCCAACGCGGGGCAAAGAGCCCCAAGGCTGGACTAATCCCCGAGACACCTCTCCAGGAACAGGGAGCCCAGCACAGATTTACAAACAGCTGGATTATCTAGGGCCCGCTTCAGCACCCCCCCCTTGGCGTGGAACTTTGCCAGCTCTCACCCGCAAGCTGCATGACCCCTTCCTAAAGACCTACTGCGTGGCTGGTGGAACCTAGGTCACAGTGGAGGGTCTGCATGGCTGGTGGAACCTAGGTCACAGTGGAGGGTCCGCGTGGCTGGTGGAACCTAGGTCACAGTGGAGGGTCCGCGTGGCTGGTGGAACCTAGGTCACAGTGGAGGGTCTGCGTGGCTGGTGGAACCTAGGTCACAGTGGAGGGTCCGCGTGGCTGGTGGAACCTAGGTCACAGTGGAGGGTCCGCGTGGCTGGTGGAACCTAGGTCACAGTGGAGGGTCCGCGTGGCTGGTGGAACCTAGGTCACAGTGGAGGGTCCGCGTGGCTGGTGGAACCTAGGTCACAGTGGAGGGTCCGCGTGGCTGGTGGAACCTAGGTCACAGTGGAGGGTCCGCGTGGCTGGTGGAACCTAGGTCACAGTGGAGGGTCCGCGTGGCTGGTGGAACCTAGGTCACAGTGGAGGGTCCGCGTGGCTGGTGGAACCTAGGTCACAGTGGAGGGTCCGCGTGGCTGGTGGAACCTAGGTCACAGTGGAGGGTCCGCGTGGCTGGTGGAACCTAGGTCACAGTGGAGGGTCCGCGTGGCTGGTGGAACCTAGGTCACAGTGGAGGGTCCGCGTGGCTGGTGGAACCTAGGTCACAGTGGAGGGTCCGCGTGGCTGGTGGAACCTAGGTCACAGTGGAGGGTCCGCGTGGCTGGTGGAACCTAGGTCACAGTGGAGGGTCCGCGTGGCTGGTGGAACCTAGGTCACAGTGGAGGGTCCGCGTGGCTGGTGGAACCTAGGTCACAGTGGAGGGTCCGCGTGGCTGGTGGAACCTAGGTCACAGTGGAGGGTCCGCGTGGCTGGTGGAACCTAGGTCACAGTGGAGGGTCCGCGTGGCTGGTGGAACCTAGGTCACAGTGGAGGGTCCGCGTGGCTGGTGGAACCTAGGTCACAGTGGAGGGTCCGCGTGGCTGGTGGAACCTAGGTCACAGTGGAGGGTCCGCGTGGCTGGTGGAACCTAGGTCACAGTGGAGGGTCCGCGTGGCTGGTGGAACCTAGGTCACAGTGGAGGGTCCGCGTGGCTGGTGGAACCTAGGTCACAGTGGAGGGTCTGCGTGGCTGGTGGAATCTAGGTCACAGTGCAGGGTCGGGAGGGTATTTGGGGCCTGCAGCGGGGTAGGAAGTAAGTGGGTGGCCACTCTGCGCAGAAGGCAGCTCTTCTGGGGGCAGTGGGTGGGCGGATTAGACAGTCAATCAACAGCTCGAAAGGCACAGAGCAGGTGCCTTTCCTGGTCTGGGCCTCTATGTTCTCTTCCATACAACGGGAAGGCGGTGGCTGGACCAGGTGCTCAGAAAGGCCCAGCTGTCAGTGGCTGTCTCTGAGCTAGCAGTCCAGGGCAGAAGAGGGATGTGAAGGGTGGAGTAGGTCTGCCCTTGGGGGGACGCCCCCAGAGGGAAGGGTGGCGGGAAGCTGCCATAGGACAGACCCTGTCCCTCTCTTCTTAGTACCCCACAGGTGACAGCTCCTCCACTCTCTAAAGGAGACTGAAGCTTACTGACAAGAAGGCTCCAGAGCCAAGCTGTCAGCAAGTGCCCCCTGCCACCTCTGTGTGCCTAATTTGCATAAAATTTGCATAAATCTGCATAATTTAGGAAGCAGCCCTTGTTCATCTTGGGCAGTCCAATTCACTGTGACTTTATGAGCTTTGAAGTAGCCCTTTCTTTTCCTGCTCACTCCCCCTCCTTCCCCTTCCAGAGTCTGGCCTGTCAGACCCCATGCCTCTGCTCACCTCTCCCAGACTGGAGGCTGGACCTCCCAGGCTTGCTTGGGTCCCCAAACGGAGAGCCCTCTGAAGTTGCTGAGCGTCGCTGCCTGGGAGCTTGACATAGGTCCCAGCCCAACCTTCTAAGAGCTCTAGGTGCTTCACCAAGAATGAGTCAGGTCCAAGTGAGCAATCCTTTTCCCTGACAGGGCACTAGGGTGCAGAGTGTGTCTAGGTTCCTTTGAGACTTTGCAACTGCTGTTGGTAAGACCAGGATGGTGCCTCGAGCCTCAGTGACGGGGCCAGGACTTCGACTGATTGATCACACAGCTGTCCCCAAGGGAACTGATTTGCGGATTACTGTCAGTCCAGATGGATGTCCCTACAGCTATGCCACCAGTCTCTGTCCCTGCCCTTCCAACATTTTTATTCTTGGATTAGTCAAGACTCCTTTGGGTACAAGTGATGCTAACTCAATTCCAACTGGCTAAGCAAAAGAAAAAAAAGAGAGGGGGGATTTATTGGCTGATATAACTGAAAAATCCAGGGCTAGATGGACTTCAGGCACAGCTGGATCTAGAGGCTCACTTGCTATCATTAGGACGTTGTCTCTGTGCTCTGTGTCCCTTGGTGTTGGCTAAAGCCGTCATCGCCCCTGGAAGCTCCCATGTTATAGCCTACCAGCTCCAAGTCCAGAAGAGTCAGAGCTTCTTTCCACTAGTTCAAGTCTAGAACACAGTCTTATTGGGTTACCTTGGGTTGCACACCCAAAGCAGAAGCCATCATGGTGACTGGAAGCGTGCGGCCCTCTCGTTGGCCAGGCACAGGTCACATGGCCACCTGGGACTGGGAAAGAGTCAGCCCTACAAGGATTGAGAGTGGGAAGGGGGAGGTTCCTGTGGGGAAAATCAGGGACCCTTTCCTAAAGATAGGGAGATGGGGTACTGAGCAGGCTGACCCCAGCTGGGCACACAGTGCTTTCCATGAAAGAATATGTGGATGCCAGCCTGACGGGGAAGGCGCTGGAGACTGGGAAAGGGGAGGTCTGGGAGACGCTGGAGGGAGAGTGCGTGGTGGGTGCCTGGTGACGTGAATCTGCCATCCTTCAGAAGCTAAGACAGGACTTGGACGGGCTTTGAACCTAGCCCTGCTGGTGCCTGGGCGCTTGGTGGGGAAGCCAGGTTATCCAGTGACTGTGGAGCCCTGAGCCACCTGGCCTCTGCAAAACAAAGACAATGAGCATCGTAGAGCAGAAGGGACTGCAGTGACCATCTGGATAAGGAACAGGGGGCATTGTCATTTAGCTCTGATGGAGGGTAGGCAGGGAGGACCTTGGATTCCTTTCCAACAAATGCCGACCAAGCCCTGGCCCTTTAAAGCTAGGGAGGCAGAGAGAAGGCAGTAATTACAGACACAAGAAGCCTCCATTTTAACACAATCCTTTATCAATTGCAGGCCCTCCATCCCATCAGAGGCCAGAATTGCTGAGTCTGCCCTCTTGCCTCAGACGAGCTCAGCACTTTCCCCGCACACACAGCTCCCTGTGCTGCCCCTGGATGGAGGCAGGAGCTTAGTCCTGGGGCTCCCAGCCCCGCACACACCCTGCTGTCTCGGCCAGTGTGGTGGGGCAGACCCTGCCAGCTTCGCCTGGGGCCTGGCAGAGCTCAGCCTTTTCTTCGTGCAGATTCTGCCCCCGGGAAAGGCCAGCACTTGCCAGCACTCATGATGAGCCAGGCACTGGGCTAGGTGCTGTTACTCACTTAATCCCCAACAGCCCACAGGAAAGATACGATGATCGCTAGCCCCTTTCTCCCTGTTTTAAGAACCCCGAGACTTGAGACCCAGAGAAGTTAAGCAACTTGCTCAAGGCGGCACAACCAGCAAACAGCAGTGGGGTCTGAGCCTCCGAGACCTGGGTTCTTTATATTGTACTGTGTCCCTTCCTGCTTCTGTGCCCCAGTGCCACCGTCTGCACAATGGGCAGAATATCAACTGTGTGCCATGCTGCCAGAGCCGTAGGGAGGATCAAACAAGATTGCGAAAGTGTCCTGTAAGCCAGAGCCCTTGTCCTCACTGCCACGGACGGCAGGGGGAGGCAGGAGGCCACAGCCCCGGAAGATCCAGGTAGACAGAATGTGTGGAGGAAGACGGTCAGCTGTGCCTCCCACTGCGAAGTGGAGGAGGAGGAAGAGAATGGCCTTTAGGGGTGGAGATCGGGCCGTAGCTGCCCAGGCCTGAGGGTGGAGGGTTTTAGCAGGGGAGGAGGGAAGAAGGGAGGGTGGGGAACGGAGCTACTAGGAGAGAGCTTCCTGATGCTGAGGAAACGAGGCATGCTTGGGTCACAGTAGGGGCTGCCTGGAGGAGGAAGGGGCAAATGCCTCATCTCTTGGTTCCAGAGCCCCCGCCGGGAGTGGCTCTATGGCCATTAACCATTGTCTCCTCGCCACCGTCCCCTGCAATACTGGTGTTGTGCCCAATTTACGGAGGAGGAAATTGAAGCTCAGAGAAGCGAAGCCACTGAGGGCTCTCCTAGCTGGGGGGCAGCGGGGGCTGGAGTTCACCCAGGAGGAGCTGGACTCTGCTTCCGCCTGCCCACTCGCTGTCTGTGGTTTGCGATACGCAGACGGATGCCTTATTTCTGGGCCCTGTCGTACAGTTTTCCAGCGCTTGAGCATTGAGCCCTCTGTTGGATGGCTCAGGGGTTCCCAGGGCAGGAGGGAAACCCCCCTAGGGTCACCACAGCCTTACATGTCACCAGCAATCTCTCCCTTAGCTCCTGCCATCCCCACAGGAAGGTTCAGGAAGGTTCAGAGGAAGAGGCCCACGATCAGGAACCTGTCACTGCTCTCACCAAGGTGACAATCTGCCTCTTGAGGTGGTGAGCTTCCCGGTCCTCGGGATGTGCAAGCAGAGGCTGCATGCTGTCCGTCTGGGCCACTGCCCTGCATACATCATGCTCCGGCAGCCCTCCCAATTCTTAGGAAAGCTTCACACCCGATGCTGGAATTTCTAGAAGGCCAGGTCACAGCAGTTGCAGGTGGGGGTGGGGCTCTCCCAGAGCCCTTCCAACTTCACCATCCAGCCTTCTATACTTCTGTGTACGGCCATCCCTTTCCCAGGTTGTCCGTGGACATAGGCTGGGCAGCTCCTCGGAGAACTAGCCCGCACGCCCTTGTGCACGCCTGTGGCAGCTGTCCAGGGCAAGAGGGGAGAGAGGCCAGGGCCTGCAGGCCCAGAGCAGTGAGCAGGCCAGAGCCACATTTTCGAGCTTCCTCAGGCTGCCTGGGTCTCCCTGGGAAGCCACTAATCCCATCTCCCGCTTCCTGTCTCCTGGCGTGTGTGCGTGGGGGAGGCAGTTTCCGGGGGATCAGGAGACATTTAGGGCACTTCCCGACCATTTCTGCTTCCAAGCGCTGGGCGGCTGTGAATTTCCTTCCAAGTCTCAGTTACACAGATGCCAGGTTTTGGGGCCAACTGGTGGTTACCCGGCAACGCAGCAAATATTTGGGCCAGCCAGGCTGGTCTGTGCCCCCCATCCTGGGTTTAGTGAGACCCTAGAAGGCTTGCAATCTGGTGGGCTTGGCCTATTTTTTTGAAATATCTGGGCACTAAGTAAAAATAACTCCCCTGGGCAAACACCTTGCTGACCCCTTCTCAGAGGGCTTTCTATTTAGGAACTTAGCTGGATAACTGGGGGGACTGGCAGAGATAAGGAGGGGATGGGACCAGAAGGTAGCATGTGACAGAGGAAGGAGGAAGCATGGGCTTTGGGGTTTAAACCTGGCTCCCCAACCTTTGGCAGGTGGGAAGGAGTGGGCCCCTCTCCCTCAGATCTGCCCTGCCCCCTGAGTTTTCCATCCCAGTCCCTGGCCTACCACACACACCTCCCCACACCCCCGTTCCACCCCCAGCTAAACAGGGCTCCTCCCAGTGACTCCCATACTGTGCCCCCACCCCCACCCTATTCAGACATCCCATTTCTTTCCTGGATCCTTGGTCCTTCTGGCTCCTCCAATTCCACCGCCCTAGGGGAGCCAGAGAGGTGCACTGAAGTGCACACCGGATTACCACGTTAGATCCCGCTCCAAACGCCCTGCAAGCCCCGTAGCTCTTCCCCGTGTCCTGCCCAGCCTCTCTGCCCGGCCTCACCGCCACTCGCTGCAAACCCTCTGCTCTGCCAGTTGCTATCATCAAAACCATGCTTCCTCCGGGCCTTCGTGGGGGCTGTTCCCCTGGCACCACCCACCCCCTCCTCCCCCCCCTCCTGTGCCCACCTGCTACCCCGAGCGCCTTCCTGAGGATGTTCACACTGGCTTAGCTCCTCTGGCATTCCTGGCCTGAGGCCTGGGTGCACCTGAGCCGTGAGTTTTTCTTTCCTGATCTGTCACACCCATCCCTGTGCCCCTCCCGCTGGTCCTGTCCACCAGCATTTGGAGCACCATGGGGCGGGGACTAAGGTAGGGCTGCTGCTAGCCCACACGGGGCCCCTCTGAGAATTAGACAGAGATGTCCTTCCCCCCAGGGGGACACAGCTCCAGGCCAGGGTGCAGGGCCTCACGAGTGCTGCTGGGGCTGGACTTCATCCCCTCCTCCTCCCCAGCCAGGCACTGAGACCCTGAACTTAGCTAGTCTCGGCTGCCTCCCCTAGGGCTGGCGCCGCCCCTTCACAGTGTGGACTCAGAGGAAGTCTGTGTGTCCAGCCTTCTGCCCTGAACTGGTCAGGTCTCCTGCAGAGGGTTTAAGTTTTCTTCTTGGTTGTGGGGGCTTTCTGCTGTGTCTGCTGCAATAGGGCCCTCACTGGGGTGGGGCTCCCCACTCCGTATCCGAATTCGGCTGGGCTCTGTCTGGCAGTCTGTCCATCTTTCTAGAGGTTCGTTCTCATCAACTGAATTGATTTCATTCCTGTTTTTGTTGAGATTGCACAAACAAAATCACTGGAACTGACGGGCTGGGCGTCCAGGATATGGAGGGCACTGGGAACGTGAGGTAGCAGGGGCAAGGCAGCCCCTGGGACCCAGCCAGCCGCTGTGGTCCAGGGACTGTCCTGAGGCAGAAGGGCCTGCAGAGGGGCTGAGGCGGGGGTCTGCTCCGCCTCCCAAACCCCCATCCTTTCCTGTTCCAGGCTGCAGTTGCCTCCAGGGGTTCTCTGGCAGGAGTCAAGGCCTGCAGCCTATCTATCCTGTCTTTGGAGCAGGCACCTGGCTCCCTGGGGCACTGAAAGAGATGACACTCACTCATCAAGGGAGAAGGCTAACCCTGCCACAGCAACTGTCGCCCTCAGAGAGGAAAGCCCAGTCACTCACAGCGGCCTACGTGGTCTTCATGATTTGGCCCCCTCCCATCTCTGGCCCTTCTCCCCGTCCCTCACTCACTCTGCTTCTACTCTACTCTTCTTCGATGTTCCTCCAACATGGCCGACACATTCGCACCTCAGGGCCTTTGCGCTTACTGTTCCCACAATCTCAGATTCTGTTTGCTCAGACCCATGGGAATTACTGCCTCACCCCCTGTGCACCTATTCTCAAAGGCCGCCTTCTCAGCAAGGCCTTTCCTGACCACGTGCGTGCATGCAGCCCCTCCCAGAACCCCCAGGTTCCTGCTGATTTTCTACCACAACACCGGTCACCATCAAAAATAGAATATATTTTACTTTCTTACTCGGTTTGGTGTTGGTCTCCCCTCTAGAATGTAAATACCAGGAGGTCAGGCACTTGTCACTGCTCTCACCCCAGTGCCTGGGAGAGGGTAGGCAGAATGAAGTTTGTAGAATGAACAAATGAATGAATAAATTACCATAGCGATTTAAAAAAAAAAAAAAGCTGCCAGGTATGAGAGCAGCTATGCCAGCCCTTTGTACCCCGTGTCTCCTCGAGTCCTGCCGACACCTCACAGAGTGAGAAAACTGAGCCTTAAGAGCTTAAACGGCCACGAGGCCAGTGGGTGGCTGCCAGGCTGGGGGTCCCCACATACACCCACAGCGTGGCCACTACAGCAGGATGGGTACCGCCCCGGCTACCGCCATCTGCAGGCTCACTTGGATTTGGCCTCGGCATCCTCCCTCTGTACCCGCAGACCCTGATATTCCCGACCAGACCAGCGTCGGGCCAGGGCCTCGGGCTGGGGACGAAGGCAAGTGGGGATAAGCGAGCATCTGTCTTCTCTGCCCGTGGAGCCCTCTGCTCTGGCCCCTGCAGGGCCCCTCCATGGGCACAGGCCTCCGACGTCCTCCTGTGCCTGGCCTACATCAGTGCTCCACTTGCAGCTTCCCAAGAGCACGACTTAAAACGCACAGCCTTTCATCTCCCTGCTGCCCGGCCTGCCCCCCGCCAGTCATTTCAGCGGCCCTGAAATATTTTCCCACTCAACCTCTTTCTCAATCTCCTTGTTGCTCTCTCTTCTCCTATCAACCCCCAGCCCCCATTCCCTGCCATCCCCCACTGTCGCCTCCTCCAGCAGGGCCCCCAGGGAATGTTATATATGAAACTATTTTGTGAAATCCAATAAAAATTTTAATCAGGTCAACATCATTACAGGAAAAGGAAATGATGGATCTTCTGTGGAGCCGAAAGAATGTGAAGAAAGCAAACCCCCACCAATCTGCCCATGCGTGCAGTTGTGTGCACTTGCGTCGTGTACACGCGCCCCCGCTGACGCACGGGGTGCCCTGCATTTGCACACACGTGTGCGTCCTCCTGGGGTTTGTGTCCCATCAGTGGCAAGTCCCTGGAACACTCTAGGCCTCGGTTTTGCCATCTGTATAATGGGGAGTTCATTGCTGAACTCAAATCCCTAACAGCTGGGAGAGCCCGCAGGCTGGTGCTGGCTCGCAGCTGTGCCCAGGGGCACATTTCCTGGTGGCAATGGCTGCCTTGCCCCATGCTGCTGACAGAGACTGTCTCAGAGCATAGATAATGGAGATGAATGCCCCAGCGCCCCTCCCCTAACATTTGTGGGATCTGGGGCAACGGTACAAACAGAAGTCTGTATGCCATACGTCTAGACGTTTAAATTATAAATCAAGCTAACAAATTGTTAAACATGTTCTAGGCTCCTGCTTTGTTATGATACCTTCATAACAACCTGAAAGGCCAGGTTCAAACATAGAATTTTCAGGAAGAGCTGGCCCCCAGACTCTAGCCCTGGGCTCTGGCCACCCCCCTCTCCTTTCCCTCTACCCCTGGCTCTGTCCCACCCTGAAAAGGGCCTTGCTCACGTACAGGCGGACAGACACCCTAGCCAGCAAGGCCACGCTCTGTCCCTACCCCATGCACACAGCCCCTGGGGTACCCCTCAGGCCCTGAGTGTGGACATCGGGGCATGGCACCCTCTCAGAAGGGGGGCTCCGGGAGGACGTTCTCATGGCAGGGGTCCAGGGCCGGAGCAGGCTGTCTAAAGTGCAGGGCTCAGGGCAGGAGCCCCTCTTGCCTGGGTTTAGGGTTTAGGGCCCTGACCAGGCCTATGGCGTTGCCTCAGCAGCTGACCTTAGGCCCCTCTTTCTCCACACTTGTTTCCAGAGGCTCCTGCCATGGCTGGTGTACAGCATTTAATGGGCACAGGCCAGGGCTACAGGCATGGCCCAAAGTGGACAGGAAGCTTCTCCGCGTCTGCCCTGTGTGGTGAGCTTCCTCTCTCAGGGATGTGGGTGGAAGCTGGCCGTGAGGAGATAGGGAGAGGGACCCCCAGCTGGGGCCCTCACGCTCCGGAACGATTGGCCCTTCTAAGGTGGTCAGGACAGATAAACCCGTGGGATGTGCTGTCAGTGCCCTGGTGGGTGCAGTGACACTTGCCACGCTGGGGCTCCTGGGACAGTTGCAGGGGGCTGCATCTCTGATGTGACCAGTGGAGGGCCAGAGGAGACCCTCTTCCCATTCCCTCCCTTCTCCACCCCTACCTGCCTCTACCTCCCCTCCTCCCCTTCTAACATTTACAGGCGCCTGTCTCTCCTCTCCTTCCAGATAACACCTGCACGTCCCTCTGGGCCAGCAGGGCAGTCTTGAGGGCAGGGCTGGGAAGCTGCTTAGCTTGACCTGTTGGGTGGGGGGGCAGGGGCAAGCATTTAGAACCCCGGCCCTATCCAAGGCTGGTAGGAGTGGAGGGATGGATGGAGCAGTAAAATGGAACCAGAAGGATTGGGGAAGGCTCCCCCTGGAGGCAGAGCGCCTCTCTTCCACTCCCCCCCCCCCCCAATGAAGAGGCCTTGACCCCAGGGTAACCTCAGCTCTTCACTAGACGTTCATTCTGTAACTGGGGCCTGAGCTTGCTCAGTGTCCTACACAGCATGCCTCCTTCCTCCTTGGTCTTCCTGGCCCTGGCCTTGTGGCCTCCCCAATAATCAGGGTCTGGGGTGAAAAGGGGGCAGGGCTTGCTCTCTGTGGATCCCCAGACTCCTGGACAGTGTCCTGCAGGCCTCCCTGCCCTGTATGTCCAGTGACACCAGGCTGATGGCATGCCTGGTGCAGCGAGGCATAGGCTGTCAGCCCTGGGAATGCCCTTAGCTGCACCGGATGGCCTTCCAGGTGGCTTTGACCTCCTGAAGAATAACCCATTACGGCTCTGTGAGGGACGAGGCCCTGGGCAGTGATGAATGCCTCCACAGCGCAAGAAATGGCCTTAGGATAGTCAACGATGTTGCCAAAGAAGGAAGGAAATCTTTACTGAGTGTCTATTATGTGAAGGGCACTGAGCTGCTATCATCTCATCTGAAGTTCGAAAAACGATGCCCATGTTATAAGGTGAGCAGATTAAGGCTCAGAAGTTACATGACTTTCCCAAATGCACTGTGTGGCAGATGCCACTGGGCCCTGCCCATGGCCCCTTCATCCCACGCAGGCTGACCCCCCAGCTTCTGGGGCAAACGTTCGTGAGTCTGTGCTGAGAGCTTCCTCTGGCCCAGGAGCTAGCTCAGTCCACGGCTGGGGGACCCCAGCAATGTCAGCTATCATCTTTCCTGGGAGTACCTCAACCAAGGGACAGGAGAGGACGGGGGTGGATAAGTACTCCAGCTTCTCGCCCCACAATAACACAGCTCTGAGGGCGCGGTCCCTCAGGGGTCGCTGGGCCGGCAAGACCCTGGTTGCCCACACCAGTGTCCCACATTGGCTTCCTTCCCTTTGCCATCACTTCCCTTCTCCCCTCCCAGTGCTTCCTGGGCTCACTTCCCGGTGAAACTATTGCACTCAAATCAACTAGATGAATAAGCGACACCTGCCAGACCGTGTAATGGCTAGATAGCGAAAAATGCTGGGCAGAAAAATATAGCAGAAGAGTGCAGAAAGCTCTCAGCGGCGGTGGTGATGGTGGGGCTGGAAGACCTGCGATTTTGGGGGGCCAGGGAGGGCCGCACTGAGGAGGGGACATTTGAACAAGTTCTGAAGGAGGTGAGGGAGGAGGTCATGTAGGTCCTGGGAGAAAGCAAATCCAGCAAAGGGAACAGCAAGCCCCGGGGTGGGTGCTGTGGCTGAGGAGGCGGGAGGCTGGCGGGGAGGAGTTGGGCGATGTGAAGGGAAGGGGCTGGAGGGGTAACGGGATCCGATGGTCACGAGAAGGACTTTGGCTCTTGCTCTCAGAAGGTGGGAGCCACTCAGGCTCTGGAAAGAGGAGTGAGAGGACCTGACATGTGTTTTGACAAACCACCGTGGCCACTGAGGGGAAACGAGGCAAGGTGGCAGCAGGGAGCCCACTAGGAAGCTGCCAAGCCGGTCTTGGTGGTCCTGACACGAGGGCCTAATCTGGGGGGAGCTGGTGATGACTGATGGTAGGGAGGTGATTTTATGTCAAACATGGACATGTCATCATGTCATTACATGGTCACATGATGCGAAAGTTATTCTGTTTTCAGTTAGTCTCAAAAGCTTCTGGAAACATTGAAAAAGTCCTGGTTCATCTTCAACACCTCTAACTCTTGCAAATCTTTTCCCCTTAAACAAAAATGGCCAAAATGACAGGCTTCGGACTCAAATACTGCTGACTTCCATGGCTAGTTAATATTTTAGAATGGGGTTTCATTTTTATCACTGTCATTGTACTTGGTTTTACACTTACCTTCTATTTATGAAAATTGAAACTAGATTTTTTCTGAAGTTACTAGTAGAGTGGTTTTTTTAAAATTTTCATTTATGTATATGAGAGAGAGCAAGAGCACAAGTGGGAGGGGCAGAGAGAGGGAGAATCTGAAGCGGACTCCACGCCCAGCAAACTCTCAGGACTCTGAGAGTCATTTGCTTCACTGACTGAGCCACCCAGGCGCCCCTGGATAAATATATTTTAAAAAGAAACCTTTGGGGCTCAGGTCGTGATCTCAGGGTCATGAGATGGAGCCCATGTCAAACCCCACACGGAGCACCACATTGGTCTCCCCTGAGTGCAGAGTCTGCTCAAGATTCTCTCTTCCTCTGCCCCTCCCCCAGCTCTCTCTCTCTCACACACAAATGAATAAATAAATACATCTTATTAAAAAATAACAAAATAAGGGGCGCCTGGGTGGCACAGCGGTTAAGCGTCTGCCTTCGGCTCAGGGCGTGATCCCGGCGTTATGGGGTCGAGCCCCACGTCAGGCTCCTCCGCTGGGAGCCTGCTTCTTCCTCTCCCACTCCCCCTGCTTGTGTTCCCTCTCTCGCTGGCTATCTCTATCTCTGTCAAATAAATAAATAAAAAATCTTTAAAAAAAAAGAACAAAATAAAATAAATTTATCCAGGTCAAAAAGTAAGTTGGCGTAAGGAGTATTAGAAAAAGAACAGAGTATAAAGGTTCAGCAGAAGTTGTGAGTGGGACCAGAAAGCTGCGGCTCGGAGTCTCCTAGCTGAGGCAGGGAGCCTGTCTCGGTACTTCCCGGACACAGAACAGACATGCATGTGCCAAGGCCCTGTGGCCCTGAGCAGTGCTTTGCACTTCCCGGTGTCCCCAGGCCTCTGCAGGTCCCGTGACTCCCCTGACCAACCCTGTGCTCTCTGCCCCTCCCCCATCCTGCTCTGGAAAGGGCTGGTGGGCGGGCTGGTGGGCGGGCTCGTGGGCCGAGGCCACAGGTTAAGAACTGGGAGAGAGGGTGCCACGCAGGGTAAGGCTGGCACAGGAAACAGAGACTGAGTCCTCTGGCTGCCTGTTGGCAACAGGAGATAATAGACTTTGCCATCCCCTCCAAGGGAGCGCCCTAAGAGAAGGGGCAGAAGGCACTGTTGTCGGGAGGAAGCTGGGGAGGACTTCAATCACCATGACCATCACGAGCCCCAGCCAGGCTCCTGCTCTCACCTCCTGTGGGAGCTGAACCACTGTCACATCTTCTTAGCCTTCTCTTCAGTCTCAACGAGCCCTTTCTCCACACACAGCCTGTACATCATCCTTGAAGGTTGGCACAAACCAGAAGGGAGAGAGGCCCAGGAGGGGAGTGGCCTGTGGGGATGTCCCCAGGAAAGAGGTTTGCTTTGGCCCCAGTGCTGTCTTGAGGCTCCAGGAAGGATGGGCCTTGGGCCTGAGTGGGGCCCTCTTGCCCTGCCCAAACGAGTGTGGTCCGGGCCAGGCCGGCTGACCCTGGGGCTGGCCATGTTGAGCAGTGTCATGGCCACCGCTTCTGACCCTATTGCCCCGCCCATGTACTCTGCACACGGTGCTCCTGGCCTCCTGTTCCGGTCGCTCTCCTGCTCATGCACTGGCTCCCTATGACCTACAGATGTGGATTCAGAGCAAGCACAGTGAATACCTCCTGCGGTCCAACAAGATTCTGGATGCTTCCATAAATATCACCCCTTTTGAAAGACTCTTCCAGGATTCCAAGGCTGTTTTGGCTAGAGAAGATCAGACCTCTGCTGTCTGCCTAGCCTTGCTGTTCTGGCTGTTGTCCCTGGGCCCAGCACCTAGCCTCCCTCAAGGTCAAAGTCCCAGTGCAGAGTTCAGGTTCTGGTCCTGAATCCCCTGACTGTTCCCACCTGGGATGCCCACATCCAACCAAAGACCAGGAGGACAGAGGACATGCAGCCTGGATGCCCAGGTGCATCCCCTTTGGCTCTCTTCCAACTGTGTGAGCTCCCTCCACACACTTTTCTCTCCAGCCAGGACCCATTCTGGCCTGGCTCTGCCACTGACTTACTACTACATTAATCGTGGATGTGGGGAGTGAGGATGGACATTGCACAGACAGGCCAACTTTAAACCCCAGGATTGGCGGGCCTGGCCTTGCCCACCTTGCTCCTTTGTCTGGACTCTCCCCGAGTCTCAGCAGCCCCACCCTGTCCAAACCCTCCCCTGACGCCTCATGGGGTCATCGCCTCCTGTTACGCAGGGGCTGGGGCCATTTTGGCTGGTTATTGAGGTCCCAGATGGCTCCTTGAGGGTTTCTTATCAAGATTTTGTCAGAGAGGTTGGGAGGAGTGCGCTGTCCCCTCATGGACCCAGAACTCGACCTAGGAGCCTGGGTTAGTGAGGAGCAGAGAGGCAGTTGGGCTGTCCTCCCAGCTGTGCCCCTTCTCTCTTGGAGAGTTGGGCGCCCAGGTTGCCACTGTCTTCTGTGGTCTGACTGAAGGGCCCCGCTGCTCTCGAGCCCCACTCTGGGATAGCTAGGAGACAGTCTGTCAAATTTCTAGGCTGTTCTGGAGCAGCCCTGCCTGGATATCAGGAATGACAAGGAAAATTCCCAGGAGCCTTCCTGCCCTAAGGAATTAGAGTGCACCAAGGATCCAAGACCAAAGGTCGAGAGGGTAGAGAGTGGGGTTGTGGGATAGTGGTTGGAGACAACACAGGAAGTCTGAGGAGAAGAAAGTGTGGGAGGTAGGGTATGAGCAACAACAGAGTTTTACCAGAACTTTCCAAATCACTAAAGTCAAGGGTTTAGACATTCACAGTAGTGTATGACAAGGACATGCAAAGCAAATAGGTCCCAACTATGGTGTATCTGGGAGGAAAAGCCTGGGATGGCCTTGGGTCAAGGCAAATCAGTTCAGACCATGTTCTACCCACAGCAGGGGCAATGGGGAGCGGGGGGAAGTAAGGCAGTTCTAGTCTTCACCTGAGACAATTCTAAGGGACCAATGTTCTTCCACACTTCGTTCTACACATCTTCGCAATGGCCACACTGGCAGAATCTAAGATGGGACGATAATGCTAAGGAGTGAAAGCTTCCAAGAGTCCGTGGCATGGGCATCAACCTTCCCGACTCTGAGGCCCCGGTGTCCCTACCTTGCTGGCTTGTATCTGGGGGCCCATTCTTCCTGGGCTTGAGAGAGGGGATGGGGAGTCACCATGAGATGTCTGTGGTGTTGGTTCTGAGCTTCAGATGTTTCTGAAGGCCAAGCACCAATTTGTTTGGACAGTACAGGCTTTGCTTTTTTAAGGGACAAGGTCATTCTCCTTCTTCACTGGGTTGGACCCGGCCTGTTGGAGAACCAGCCACGGGCAGTTGTCTCTAAGGGAGTTTATGGCATTATGGTAACAGTGTGCTTGCCAGGAGGAGTGAGGAACGGCTCCACTCCTCAATCTAGTGAAAGGGAAGGGGCCTGCCTCTGGGGAACACCTACTCCCTGGGGAGACAGGGTGGCCTCTGGTTTGGCGCTCTCTTCTCTGCCCCCCAGGAGACCCCCAAGTTCAGACCAGCAGCTGCTGGGTGTGGAGGGAAAGGAGTGAGCAATGATGGGGTTAGAGCTGGAGTCTGAATTCTCCTGTCTGCTAATGTTCCTCCACTCCTCTTACCTGTCTAGACTCTCCAGGTCCAATTTCCGAAGGTCGGGCTCCTGTCCTCCCCACTCCCCAGAGAACACTTAAGGTGGGGAATGCACCTGTTACCTACAGTCTGAGTGGGCTCAGGCTGCCCTTGAAGCAGGAACTCCATCTTCTCCTTTCTGATGGTGTTTTCAACAGCACACGGGGTGTGGCTGTCCAAGGCTGGGCTGTCCAACCTGAGCCCCCGGCCACATGTGGCCACTGGGCACTTGAGTTGTGGCTCTTCTGAATCAAGAATGTGCCCTAAGTGGAAAACACACCAGATTTCAGGGACTGATGACTATAAAAGAATGTAAAATTGCTCAGTAGTTTTTAATACTGATTCTATGTAGAAATGATAGTATTTTAGATGCATTGGGTTAAATGTATATTTAAATTCATTACATCTGTTTCTTTTTTCTTTCAATGTGGTTACTTGCTAGCAATTTTAAGTTGCGTATGTGCCTTGCACTTGTGGCTCACGTTATATTCCAGCTGGCCAATGCTGATCTAAGGGCAGGGTTTCAGATGTCCCAGAACACAGAGCTGTCTGTGCAGGATTACTTGGGGGACTCGCAGGTGTTGACAGTGGGAGCCCTGGAGGAGTTCTAGCCTCACACCTGAAAGCCAGTTCCAGGTTTGTGAGGAAGCACATGAGGAGCGGTTGTGGCAGGTGTGGGGCCGGCCGGCTAGGATGCGGGCTGTGGTCTCTGCTGGTTCCTGGCGATGGAGGTCACAGCGTCTTTGCAGAGAGTTCCCAGTGTCGGGGCGCTGAGTGCTTAGGGCTCTGGAAGAAGCAGCGCTGGGTTTAAGTCCTAGTTCCACCATCAATGAGCTGGTGACACTGGGGGCTCTCTGCCTCAGTTTCTTCATCTTAACATGGGGTTAATAGGAATTCCTCCCTCAAGGACTGTTTAGGAGACTAAATGGGTTAATGTGCGTGAAGGAGTCCAAATAGTGCATGGCACACGGTAAGTGCTCAGCACACAGCCGTCCGTGGTGTCAGAGCCCTGGTCTGCATCACCCCGACGGGAGAGGAGAGAGGAGGTAGGTGGATGGGACGGCCAGCTTGAGTGTCATTTCTGCCATGGCCTCACTATCAGTTTTCTCCCTGTCACATAAGGGCAAGCAGACCCAGGATGGCCCGGGGTGGTGACGGTGGCCCAGGGAGCTCGCACCCTCCCCCTCATCCTCTTGCCCCTCAGATGCCCCACCATCTGCCCCCAGAAAGCCTGTGTGGAAGGCTAGAGTCCCACTCTGGCCTGGCCGACTGGGAAAGGTGACCTTGAGGCCTGATGGGGCGGGGTGCAGGCCAGGCTGGTGAAGGGCTAATAGCTGGAGGAGTCAGGAGCCTCGACTCTGCCAGCCCCTTGGAAAGCCTGGTCTTAACACCGCTCGAAATTCTTAAGCTGGGATTTCAGTTTAATTACATATTGATTAAATGGAACAAAGGCACAGGGGCTCCGGGGAGCAGGCTCAGTGAGTGCCTGATGGAATTTCAATCCTGCTTTCTTCCTGCCTCCTACTCTCTTAGAGGCTTGGAGCCCTCCCTGCTGAGGAGACCTGGTTCTGCATGGGCTCTGCGGGCATCACAGCCCCTTCCTTGGACAGAGGGGCTGCAGGTGCCCTGGGCTCAGCTCTCTCCCCCAGCTACCCACCATCCCCAGACCCTGGGCAGTCCCACAGAAATCCTGCCCAAGGTCACACCCGAGGTCAGAGGGAGATCTGGCACTTGAACTTGGGTCTTCTGACCTGGCCTCTCCCTGTGCAGGGTACTCTCTCTAGAAGACCCTGGGTGGCATGGGGACCTGCTCTGTCTTCCACACTCACAACAATTCCACAATGAGAAGTGCCCAAAGATGGTCCTATTCAACAAGTATTTATTAAGCACCTACTCTATGCAGGTTCCGTGCTAGGCACTGGGAAGTCAGTCTGCTATGGTCTCTGTCCCTCATGGAGCCCTGGATCTGATCTGCGGGACCCGGTGTGGTCTTCCTATGGAGATGGTGTCTGGCCTGAAGCTTAGAGGACAAGAGGAAGTAGTCAGGAAAAGGTGAGGAGAGAGGCAGAGAATGGGAAAAGCATTCCAAGGAGAAAGAAGAGCATGTATGAAGGCTTACAGGCAAAGGGAGGCACTTGGGTGGACCAGAGGAGGCTAGATCATAGAGTGTGAGGCAGGGTGTGGCAGGGATATGCTGGAGGCATGAGCTGAACCCATCCCAAGAGGGCTGTGCTGGACGGTGGGGTGTTACCACATCCTCCCCACCCTTCCCCGAGGCAACAGGGAATTGATCTCAGCCCAGAGTAGCTGAGTGGCCATTCTCTATCTTTACCAGTGACTGATTGGCTCAGGAATGGGCACGTGACCCAGCTCTGGTCAATGAGAAGTGAGAGGAGGCCCACCTACTTCGACTTCCTGTTTTGTGAGTACATTTGTTTAGGTTTAAGGCAGTACTAGTTTGATATTTTGTTACTTGCAGCAAAAACCATCCTGACATATAACCGTGTAGACCACAGGAAGGGCTTCGGACTTCACTTTGAGAGCAATGGGGAGCCATTGAAGAATGTTAACATGAAAATATTATGGATATCTTGGCTTAAATAAACTATATTATTAAAATTAATTTCACCTGTTTCGTTTCACTTTTTTAATGAAGTTATTAAAAATCTTAAGTTACCCATGTGACTCGCATCATCCTTTTATCAGATAGGTTGCACCAGACCCAGGATTGACAAACTAGGGCCCATGGGCCAAATTCAGCCAGCAATCTGTTTCTGTGCAGCCCATGAACTAAGAATCGGTGCATTCTTAAAGGATCGTAAGAAAACAAAGACGAATGGGCAGCAAAGGCTGTATGTGGCCCATGAAGCATAAAATATTTACTTAAAGCCTTTACAGAAAATGTTTACACTAGACTCTACGATCGACAAAGGCGGGAACTCGTCTGGGTTTTGTTCTTCACTGTCCCCAGTGCCTACAGCGGGGGGAGCACGGCCAGGCACACAGTAGGTGTTGAATTAACATTCGAAGAATGAATGAATGAATGAATGAATGAATGAATGACTCATTCCTACCCTGGATGCTGCCCCACCAGCTGGCCTGGCTGCCCTTTCCCCATGTACCCCACCATACAGCTAAACCTGAGGCCCGAGTGTTGGGGGTGGGGCAGGAACAATACACTCGGGGCTGTGTGCTGCTCCCTCCCACCCCTTGATCTCAAGGTCACCTCCGTTATTCCTGCTGCTCCATCATCCCTGCTTGGGGGCAGGGGAGGTGGACAGAATTCACCCACCCCTTAAATCAGAGAAATACAGATTCCAGTAAGGGACAAATCTCTTGACAGAGAGAGGGAATCAGCGTTGGCTTGGGATTATTTCTTCTTCGGGGTCAGTTCTTCTCCAAGGACTCTGTCAGTGGAAGGCAAGGTGGCCAAGAGCCGCAGAACCAGGCCCAGCAGACACAAGGCACCACCTGCCCTGCACAGGACGCTGGGGCCCTGACAGATGAGAAACTGGCACTTGGCGGTCATGCTTAAGAGAAACGGTTTGTCTTGGTAGTTTGTTTTTGGCTCCTTTGTGCTTTGTTTTTGTTTTAAAGATTTTTACTTACTTGAGAGAGAGGTTGAGCAGGGGTTGGAGGGGCAGAGGGAGAGGGACAAGCAGACTCCCTGCTGAGTGGGGAGCCCAACTTGGGCAGGGGCTTGAGACCAATGCAGGGCTTGATCCCAGGACCCTGAGATCATGAACGGAGCCAGAGTCAGATGCTTAACCAACTGAGACAACCAGACGCCCCTGTGCTTTGTTTTTACACCCCTTGCAATAAAAATGCTTCTGACCGTCTCCACCCATCCAGGGTTTGCAGTGAGAAAGGGGAAAGGATTTTGGTGGCTTTCCTTGTGCATACCCAACTCAGAGAGGAGAAAAGTGAGAGAACGTGGCCCTTTCTAGGGCAGCAGAGGTCATGGTGGGATTGCACAGAGATGCTCAAACCACCCCTCAGAGGGGGTAGGCTTACTCATGTGGGAGGCAGCATGGTTTCATGGAAAGTACAGACTTTGAAACCAGACCTACTTCTTAGTGGGGAATCACTTTATCTTTCTGGGCCTCCGTTTCCCCCTCTAGAATGGCTTATATTAAGTGTTGCTATGATGATTGAAGCAGTGGTTGAACCAAGTGCCTGGCACAAAGAAGGCCCTCAATAAACGGCAGTTGCAATGGGTTATCTTTGTTTAGGAGACGATTCCTGCACCAGGGCCAGAGAGGGAGAGGTCTAGAGAGCTCCTACCTGCCTGGTGTAGCCAAGGAGGTCTCTGGCCTAGAAAGGCCCCAGTACAGCTCGTCTTGTTGCCAGAGATGATGAGGACGTACCAGCCTGAGAACCACTCTCTGGTCTGAAAGCCTCCCTCCCACCACCTTTGTCCTGGCTCAGAGCTCCTGGGATGCCGCCGCCAGAGACTGGCAGTGTCTGCGCTTTTCTTCCCTCCTCACCCTTCCTTTATTTGTTATTTGTTACATGGGCTGTAATTAAGGAGGAAAAAATCTGTAAAAATTAAGAGATTCTGAAGGTGCTGAGCAGGGACTTGGGAGGGAGTGGGGAAGGGATTGGAGGGAGGGTATGTCCTTCCTTCTTGCCAAGGGCTCTTTGGAGAAAAGGTGCTGGAGGAAGCTCCTAGAACTCTTCCTCCCTTGCCTCTTCTGGAAATCCAACTGAGGAGCGCACCTGTGTGTGCCTAGCGCTGGGCGAGACAGACCTGGACTCTGGTCTCTCAAGTAAATGTAGCTGGTGGGGGAGACAAACACCTAAGCAGACAACCACACCGAAGATGACAGAGGGAAGCTGGGGCCCCGTCCTGACCTCTGCTTTCTTCTTGACTTGCTTAGGAACAAGCCCTTCAGGGCAATTCCTCATGGGGAAAGTGGGTTTTATTTTAAATTTGTCCAAGACATAGGCTCCCTTGTGGGTGGTTGCCTTAGGCGGTCCCAGAGAGAGTGACTGCATAACCCAACCTGGGATGGGAGTTGGTCAGGGAAGCCCTCCTAGAGGAGGTAACGATGGCACAGGGGTTTGAAGGCTGCTCAGGAGTTTAGCAGTCTGGGGCAGGGCTAGGGAAAAAGCAGAGTTGAATTTCTAGTCTGAAGAAGTAGCATGTGCAAAGCACAAATCTGTATGGAGGGGGTTGGGGTGGGGAGCAGGGTGAGGAGTAACTAGAGAGGTGGAAAGAACCAGGCTAGGAGGCCTTGAATGTCCCCTCAGGAGCTTAGAAATCCTGGCCTGGGGGCGCCTGGGTGGCTCAGTCAGTTGAGCGTCCACCCAACTCTTGATTTCAGCTCGGGTCGTGATTTCAGGATTGTGAGACTGAGCCCCATGTCGGGCTCTGCACTCAGCAGGAAGTCTGCTTAAGATTCTGTCTCTCCCTCTCCCTCTGTACACCCCCTCAAATAAATAAATAAATCTTAAAAAAAAATCTTGGCCTGTAAGTGATGGGAACTACCGTGGTGTGTGTGTGTGTGTGTGTGTGTGTGTGTGTGTGTGTGTGGTGGGGGGGGCGGGGGGCACTTATGTCCCAATTTATAAGAGAAGGCCTGAGATGTGAAGGCCTTGCCCAAGTTCCCCAGACCGTGGGCTGCGCCTGGAAAGCAGGCGCCAACCTCTGCCTGCCTCTGATAACAGTGTTAATGACTCTAATTCACTTAAGTCCATTAATGAGTCTTTATTGAGCAGAAGCAGGCGCCAGTGGTGAGTGGGTGTGAGCTGCCATGTGGGCGCTCCAGAGCCCTGCTCCCAGAGAAGATGGCCATCTGAGTCACCCTGGACAGCAACTGGGAGGCCAAGATATCTCCTCTTGCTCCCTGTCACCATCCCTGGGCTGCAGTGCCCTCACATGTCCCTCCAGGCTGGCGAAGCCTTTATTCAGGAAGTAGATGACAGACAAGGAGGTGGGCCATCACTGTAGTCACTTATGACCTGCCTCCGCCTCATCCCTCTTGGGGTCCAACTTAGGCCTTGGGGAGGTGACAGGATGTGTGGCAGAACCGGCCCAGCTGCTGCAAGTGTTCCTTCCCACCAGGTGGAAGGGTGCAGAAGCAGCCATAGCAGCAGCCAGAGGAAGAAGGAAGGCATCCTGGCACCCAGAAGGAGCTCCCTGCCCAGCTTCCCCCCCTTTAGCTCCCAGTGTGTGTCCGTGTGGAGTAAAGTGGGGCTATCAGTGGGCTCTCTGAAGGAGACCTAGGAATACCGGCTAACAGAGAGGGTCCTAGAGCACAGGAGGACCTAGCCGGAAAGTACCACCACCGCTCAGCTATAAAAGGAATGAATCATACATATGCATGAGGTCTCATGACTATGCATGTACGGAAGAAGCCTAAACGCTCCAAGGGGCTGGCTCAGCTGAGCTTGGGACAAGGCAGGGGTCTGAGGTCTCTGGCCCCACCATCCCTGTGGCCCTAGGACTCTGGCTTATGCGGCTGACAGCTGTCAAAGCAGCTGGAGCTGGAGCCAAAACCCCCTTGGTTCCTGCCTTGGTTCTTCTCCTGTCTCCTGTCTCCTGTCTCCTGCTGTGAAACAAAGAATTACTGCCCCACATTAGGCCTCAGCTATCCCATCTGCAAAATTGGGATAAATTTCTGCTCAAATGCTATTGGGGATTGTGCTGAAGGTCAAAGCCAGGCAAAAGCCATCATTTGGATTGGACTCCCCTGGCAAGTTCAAGAAGAGTCTTTTAGAGTCAGGGGTTGCCCAGGAGTCGCAGTCAAGGTCCCAAAGAAACAATGCTACAAAATTAACTCCTTTCACAGACTTGAACACTGTGGCCCAGAAAGGTAGAGAGACTTGACCAAAGTTCACCGGTGGATTCGAAGCCCTGTGGCCCGGCCCTTGCCCTGGTCAGCTTCAGCACCATGGACAGGGCGCTTCTGTACAACCTAGGCACCCATGCTGTTCACTGTCATTTCACCAGGGCTTTCTGAGCCATTTGTTTTTATGTCTGTCTGTCGGGCAGCCTGCGAGCAGGGCTGGCGTCCGCCTGTGAGTATAAAACTGACAAGAGGCGCTGGCGGAGTGTGGAAACTGTCAGCAGAGCAGCCGCCTGTGAAATTAACATGATATCGAAAGCGTCAATATTTATTTACTGGAAATAGCTGGACAGGATGCAAAGCAGGCCTGCAGCTGCTGCCTCGGGGTGAGGGTGAGGGTCACTCCTGCCCATCTCTCTTTGCTAGCTACGAGGCCCCGCTAACAGAATCAGCCGACCCCTTTGTTAAGAGTTCCCACTCTCTTCTTGACTTGCTGAGGAACAAGCTCTCATGGAGAAACTGTGGCTTCATTTAAGTTTATCCGAAAGTAATCTTCCTACTGTCCCCGAGTTCCAAGGACGGTGTCCAGGAGACAGTGAACAAGGGTGGGTCCTTGTTCTCCATGGCAGCCCTCCTCCGGCCCCATCTGATTGGACCAGGTTGAGGTCACCTGACCATGACTCGGCCAATCAGAGTGTGTCTCATGGGAATTTAGAATCAGGGCACAACTACTAGGTTAGTTGCTGGAAACTGAGATTCCGGGTTGGCGGGCTCCTGGCAGGCGCTGCTGTCTTGGGGTGGTCAAGCTCAGCTAAGTGCACGTTGGTAAGTAAAAGAAAAGCTTGGTTGTCAGAGATGAGGAGGAGAATGGAGCAAATATGACAGAAGAGCAGAGATGAGAGAACTTCTAGATGGTTTTCAGTTTGGGGCAGGGAAACCTGACAGTTCATGGGGCACTGTGTTTCTTTAAATTTCTCTGTAACCTTACATTCAAAGGGCATTTTTCTGGGAAAGGAAATAAATCCACTGAAACTGTCCCTAAAACAGAGATTGACACTAGGACTCGGGTGACAAGAAACAGAACTCAGATAAAATGTGGAATTAGCTGGGAAGGGGTAGTCAGGGGCCCATGGTATGTGGGAACAAAGCCACTAATTATGCTGTGCCCATAGCTGTTGGGACTCAGACCTGGGGCCCACCAAGAGCCACGCTCAGGGTACCACAGAGAAAAGCAGAATCAGAGGCACTCCCCACAGCTTGCCTCTGCTTCTCCCTGCATCCCCTGTGAACTGGAAACTTGGCTCTTGGTAACTCCCAGGTTCACCTCTCCCTGTGCATACTCCAGAGAAACACCAGTACTGGTATTCTCTGGTTCCAAGTTCAAATATCCTAGGGAAGGTTTCTGATTAGTGACACTCAGGGTAGGTGCCATTTTTTCTTGTCTACTCACACCAACAAGGAGATGTGGATATGGATCGGCTCAGCTGGGATTGGGTACCCTCTCCTAGATGGAGCCATGGCCAGGACAGAGAGTTTCATTAGAAGATGGGAGACACTTCTTAGTCTCACCGTGTGGTTGGAGGGCAGGTACCTCACACAAGCAGACAGAACAATAGATGTCCACCCTGTTCTTTGAGCAGGAGATCTGGGGGTGTCAGGCCTGCTCCCATCACTGACTTCTCTGCAGAGGGGACAGGCTGGCCTCTTCTGATGGCAACTGTGCAGTGCTGGCTTGAAAATCTTTTTCTACCACCCCCCCCTTGCTACATGGATGCGTTCATGGCACTTGGGGTGATTTCCCCCATGACTGCATGTCAGTTGCAGAGATAGCGGTAAAGTTATCATTTAGCCCAGTGTCCCCACCTTGTCTGGTGATAAGAATCAGAAGAGCTCCCCTCCAAACGTTCAGATTCAGTAGGGATGGACAGGACTGGGAATCAGGATTTTTTTTTAATAATAATTTTTTATTATGTTGTGTTAGTCACCATGCAGTATATCCTTAGCTTTTGATGTAGTGTTCCATAATTCATTATTTGCATATAACACCCAGTGCACCATGCAATATGTGCCCTCCTTAATACCCATCACCGGCCCATCCCAGTCCCCCACCCTCCTCCCCTCTGAAGCCCTCAGTCTGTGGGAATCAGGATTCTGACCTTACCTTATCTGGGGGATGGCTTGGGAATCACTGACTTAGGCCACGGAGGATGCACCTCCCATCGGGCCCAAAGGGAGACCAAAGTAGCGGGATGGATGACACTGCAGTGTGGACTCAGCCACCAGGAAGTGTTTAACGTGGTGGTCTGTACCTTGGCTGCACTTTAGAATCACCTGGGGAACTCTTGAAAATTTTATTACCCCAGCATCACACCAGGCCAATGAAATCAGAATCTCTGGGAGTGGGAGTTAGGTAGCAGTATTTTTATAAGCTCCCCTGGTGATTTCAGTGTGCAGCCAGGTTGCAAGCCACTGGTCTAGGGAAAGCCACCATTTTCACTCCACTCACACTCCTACTTAAAGACCTGCTCCTCCCAAACCCCGGAGGAGGTGGCCTTCCCTACCTTCTGGTCCCTACCTCAGCTGATTGGACAAAGGGGGGACACCTGACCTCATCCTGGCCCTTCATGGTTTCTCTTGGGAATGTAGAACGGAACACAGAGGTTATGGGGAGCTGAGGCTGCCCTCCTAGGGTAGCTGTGCTCAGTCAGACAGCCCCTGAACATCTCTGCAAGGACAGACATGGGACCCGAGCCTCTGTGCAGCCAGCAGCTGAGCCAGCAGGAGAGATGGGAAGCTGGCTGTGATGGGCTTCCCTGAGACTATCTGCTTACAGAAAATCCCTTGTGAGAGTACGTCTTTAAGTGGGTTTCTGCTCCTTGTCATCAAATCATTTTGGATACAGACAGCACTGACATCTCAAATGTACCCTAGCCTGGAGCCCCGTAGTCCTGGAGGGCCCAGCAAAGGACTGCAGCTGGCACCTTCTGGGCATATCCCACAAGCCAGGTACTTTCCATGGGAATTGAGGCCAAGCTTCCCAACATGCTGAAAGGTGGGAATGATTATCCCCATTTTTAGGGAGAAGTGCAGTATTATGCTCCAGGGTGCCTGGCTGATTAATGTGGAACACAGACATAAACCAGGGTGTGCCAAATCACTTCCAATGGATCTCACCAGAAGCCAATTATGCAAAGCAGGGCAGAGTGGAGGTCCTGCTGAGATAGGGGAGTGGGGGGCTGCTGCTTACCCACCCCCAGAGTGGGGACAGGGCATGAGAGGATGGGGGCTGGCCATTTGAAAACAACCCCACTTGGCCCAGGCCCTGAGAGAGACTGCAGGAGAACTGGAAACCAAGACGGCACGCAGGGCTTGCTCAGAGTGGGCACTGTGATCACTCTCGAAATCACTGGGGCTGCTATGCAGGCTACAGAGTGACGAATAGAGTGAGAGAAGATAATTATAACTGCTTGTCGCCATGGACTCTTACTTTCTGTCCCAATGGGACAAGTCTCCCTCTTGGACAGGGCACCTGGTGTAGGACTGTGTATCTGGGGCAAACCCTCCATTGCTCACCACCTTTGAGTCTCATGTTCTGAATGAGGCCGGGGTCTGGAAGCTGTGGGGGAAGGTGGCATTATTTATAATGGGGGAGTCCATAAGAAGAATACTAGTAGAAGCATTTACTGGTCAGATGCTCCGTCCAGACACTGTTCTAAGTGCTTTGCAGGCATGATCTAATTTAATCCTCACAAGTTCACGGGCAACTTGCCCAAAGTCACACACAGCTGGTATGTGACAGAGCCAGGATTTAGACCCAGGTTGTCTGGCTCCAGATCCCACGCATCCCTACTCTTGGCCCCTTTGACCAGCCTCCATCTCTTGATATCCTGTGTTTCGAAATGCTCAGGGCGTGCTCTTGCCAGTCTGGGTGATGGCAGACTCTATCTCAGGGGATCGATTTCAAATGGGGGCAGGGACGGTGGTGGCAAGGACAGGACTATTTGGGGAGGCGACCTATACCATGAGCTGAAGGTTGCCAGAAGAAAAGAAGTGAATGTGTGAGAGGGTATGGTGCAGGAAGAGATGAGTAAGGGGCATCCCAAGCAGATGGAAGGACATGTGGGGAGATCCCAAAGGAAAAGAGCTTGGGCACTTGAGGAAAAGAAAAGAGGCCAGTGCAATCCTCTTCAGATTCCTCTGGAGAGAGGCGACAGGGCTGGGTCATGGAGCCCCCCCCCCCCCCCCGGCNCCCCCCCCCCGAGTCTCCAAAGCCAGGTCCTCCCATAGACCTCTTGGGGTGGGACACACAAGGCATTTTTGGCCAGGAGGCTCACCTGCCCTGGCCCATGCGAGGGAACCAGAGTCATTGGGATTTGCTTTGGGCTCGATATCTGGGCATCTCCGAGGCACCCCTCCCACTCCTGCCCTCAGTCTAGCTCTGCCTTCTAACCCTGTAAAAAACCGAGGGCCGAGGGCCACAAGGGTCTGGAGTGAGGGGTGTCCCCATGGCCACGCCCTCCCCCCTTCCCAATCCTGAGCCCGACAGCTCCACTGGTCGCCTAGGAGACAGCACCCAGAGAGCTCTCATTGGCCAGCCGCAGCTCTGAGGGCGGAGCGAGGCTCGGGGCAGCTGTCTGCGTGTGCACGTGTGTGCGTGCGCAGGCTCACGTGTGTGTCGCCGGGTGTGTGGGCACTGAGCGCAGGGCCGGGCGTGGACCTCTACAAGGGGGCGCCTGGCGACGTGTGTGCAGTGCTTCCGTGCGCCGCGCGAAGGCGGCTGCTCTGCGGGTCTGCACTTTAGTGTGAATGTACGCATGAGAGTGTGGAGCGTGGTACCAGTGTGAGCAGGTAGTATCTGTACCAGTGTGTACACGGAGGGTGTCTGCTTGCATGGGTGCGTGCAAGGGTTCCGTGTGGACACAGAAATTGCTGCGTGTTTGTGCCCGCTGCAGTACATGTGCGCGTGTGAGTGTGTGAGTGTGCGTGAGCATAGAGGTGTGCATACTCGTGTGCATTCTCGGCCTCCGCCTCCTCTTCTCCCACACCTCAAATACTTCTCCTTAGACTCTGAGATGCGTCCCTCTCCTGCTCAAGCGCCCACCATAACTCCCCATGGCCAAGATTGTGCTCTACAGAAGACCCGCCTCAGCTGCCGCAGCCCTGCTTCACCCCCCCCCATATCCCCCCTGCCTTTCACAGGAACACTGAGAGCTCAGAAGAGGGATTCTATCCCTGGTACAGGCTTCAAGGGCAGAGAGGAAGCGATCAAAGCATTTTCCCTCATCCTAAACCAGGGAAACTGGAACTGAAACCCTGTGGACCCTTGAAAAGCCTTTGCTTTCCCCTATCTGCACTCTCCACATGAAAGGTAACTGTCGCTCAGCCGCCCATTACCTGTGGGGCACTGTAGTCCACTGCTATGGGGGTGTTTGCCAGCTCCTACTCCCTTATCTACCTCCCCACCCCAATCTCCCCTGCGGACTCCTGTGTTTGGAAAGTTCCTTTTGTGGGGAAGGGCGGGAGGCCGGCTGGAGGCCCGGCCGGGACCTGGGAAACCATCATGGGCCTCTCTAGCTCTTTGCCTCATCCCAGAACAACCCTCCCATGTACCCCACACTTCCAGCTGTCCCTTCTGCCTCTGGCCAACTGCAGGAGCTCAGCAGTTTTGCAGTGTCCCTTTCCCTTCCAGCAGCTGCACAGGAGAAAGGTGTCCGCCAGCGGTCAGGCAGTACCGCCCGGCACATGCGGCTGCAGGGCAGTCCACCACTCTTACTGCTCTGCTGCTGGCACCGCCCGGACTCACCACGGAGCGGGGGAATGTCCCACTTGCCATAGTCTTCTCACCTAGCCGAGCTCTTGGGGCCCATCTGGTCCGACTCCAGCTAGAGAGACAGGGAAAGTAAGGCAGTGGGGGCAGGGACTCATGTCAAGTGGTAGAAGATAGGCAGCGTCCCTGAGGAGGCCATCGGAAGACTCCAGAAAGGTGATATCCAGGGTATGTTTGTGGAGATGGGGCTGTTTGGATGGCTCGGCCTCTGGGGACTTCGGCTGTCCTGGCTCCACACTGAGAAGCACCGGAGGCAGGTTGGAGGGAATGGGTAAGAGATGGCCGGAGTGGGCTGGGGCCCTGGGCCAGTGGATGGGCTGGCAGGCCCCTTGGGCCTCTGTTCCAGGTGACTGCATGTTCGGTACCAAGCATGGCGAGGGCAATTTATGGGCTCAGGCGCAGGGCCGGGCAGTAAATGTTGTTCTACTAGAGAGGCTATAACTCCTGCTTTGCTTCAGCAGCCGTGTGGGGGCAGGGAAGTGGGATGAGGGACAACATTGAGTCTGGGGCGGACCCCTAAGGCAGAGGGAGTGGGGTGTCCCCATTGGCACAGACTTCTCCCAAGCCCTTGGGAAGGGTCAGCCTAAAAGCGCTCAGGGATTGGAGCAAGGTCACATAGTGAAGTGTCTCGCCTCACAGCACTAGGGTCAGGACAGAGCCCGGAGAGGCAGACACCCCATCCCAGCTCTGGGGGCTGCCATCCAGGTCTACGCCCTGTGCCCTTGGAATGCCCTGTAAGAGGCTTGGGGGCTGGCAGGAGACAGAGACGAGGCTTTATTGGGCCCACGTCTCTCCTCTTTATGACGCCGTATTTCTTAATGAGCTATGTAAATGCCTGTTAGAGAGCAAAGTCAGGGCCCCTAGCTGCTCCCCTCTTCTGGGGCGGGGTGCCCCCGGGCCAGCCTCACCTTGTGTTGCCCATGGGCAAGCTTCCTGGGGGCCGCAGCAATGGCTTCCCTGTCGCCGCCCCCCCTTCAGTTGAGTCAGAGTTGGTGCTACAACGGATTCATTCATTTTGTGGCCTTGGACCTGTCACTTCTCTCTGAATCTCAGTTCCGTTCCTGCAAAATGGGAGCACAGAAACACTTTTCTTGTGCCTTTCCATGTCGCTAGTGCTTAAGCTGTGCAACCGTGGGCAGTGGCTCAGCCTCTCTGAGACTCATGTTTCTCATCATCAAAACAGGGAGACAGTCATGCTAGTCATAGCATTTGGGCTGAGCTCCGGATCCTGGGAACCAGGTGTGGTGCTCATCCCACCCATCCTCCCTCCTTTCCGGTTCTTTCTTTCCTCTGCCTTCGGCTTCCCCTTCCTCTTCCTCCAGAACATCCTGCCGCTCCATCCCCAGGACGAGCCTTCTCCAGAGCAGTGTGTCACAGCCCAGACAAAGAGAGAAAGGATGGGGGATAGAGCTGGAGGGGCAGAGGAAGAGCCAGGCCCTGCTCCCTGCTGCAGTCACCTCCAGCGCAGGGGTTGGCACGGGGGCTGGGGCATGACAGAACTGGGAGACGAGACACTGAGGAATGCTTAGTCTCCTTGGCTCCCAAAGGACCCACCACCCTAGGCTTCCCAGACACCGGCAGTCCGCTGGCATGATGACAGGGCCTGGGGCTGGGGGCACGGGATGAGCCATAATAGGTTTATGGGGAGGCTGGAAATCCCTTTAGAGGCTAAGCGGTCAGCACCCTGGGTCAGTCAGAGCTGGAGCCCCCGGGGGAAAGCTCTGAAGCCCCGGGCGGCACTGCAGGGACCCCGCCCAGTCATGCCCAGTGCTCCGTAGGTACCAGGGCCAGACTACAGGCCTTCACAACAGGCTGCTGGGCCTCTGGGCCTCACAGAGAGGCCAGGGGGACTGGGGCTGGGAGGAGAACTGACTGGTAAAAGCCTTGATCGTGCCCCGCGCCCCTGCACTCACCCACCTGTGCCACAGCACATCCTCCCCTACCAGCCCATCCTGGCCCACCCGAGACGGTGGCCACGGGAGGAGATGGCGGCTGTGGACACCTCCACGTGAGTCGATGTGAGGGGACCAGTCTGGTGCTTTTTCTGCTGTGAAGTCCTAGCGCCCTGAGTAGGAATCCTGGCTTCATACCCCCCTGGTCAGGAGCCCCTGGCAGTCACTTCTCCCTGAGCCTGCCTTCTCACGGGAAAGGGAGATTACAACCTCCTCCTGGTGGAATTAAATGAGACAATGTAAGTGAGGGGCGCCTGGGTGGCTCAGTCGGTTAAGCGTCTGACTCTGATTTCAACTCAGGTATTGATCTCAGGGTCATGAGTTCAAACCCCATGTTGGGCTTCACGCTGGGCACGGAGCCTACTTTAAAAAAAAAAAAAAAGACAATGTAGGGAAAGCATCTGGCCTGTAAACAGTAATTATTATTACTATTGCCATATTACTCCCGGGGGCCCCTGCTTCCTGCTTCTGTTCAAAAGGACACCGGCCCAGGGGCAGCAAGCTCGGTTCAAGTCCTGACTCTCCCAACCTGCTGGAGATCCATCTGTGGGGCAGTCATCATCCCTCAGTAACTCCTTACTCTTGGGTAAACTGTAAAGCCCTGTGCGCCAATGTTTCCTAAGAGGACAAAGGCGCCTCTCAGGTCCCTGTGGAGGTCTCCAGAGGTGGCTGCACTGACCCTTGCGTCCTGCACGTCCTTCTGTCCTGTGACTTCGAGGCTCTTCCCATCAAGACCTGGGGGCTGTTCTCTGCCGCCTTGAAGCTAGGCGGGCCTGTGACTTGCCTTGGTTCCTGGCCTAGGCTTCGAGAGTCCTGGCGGTTTCCGGTGTGTGGTCATGGAGTGCTGAGCCACCATGAGAAAGAACAGCTAGCCTGCTGGAGAGACCACACAGAAATGGAGGAGCAGGCTGGCCTCCGACCCTTCCGGCCTCCCCAGCTGAGACAGACCTGGCCAGAAGCCGCGGGCGTCTTCCGGCCCCAGACAAGACTCCCTAATCAACACCACAGGTGGCCACGAGCTGCCTTTACCAAGCCCTGCCCAGGTTGCGCATGGGAGCAAATAAATGGTTGTTGTTATTTTGAACCACTAAGTTTTGGGGTGGTTGTCATGTTGCGATAAATAACTGATCAGGTCCCTTAGCTCTTTCCACATCATCTTCACCCAAACTTGGCTTAGATCAGCTTGAGTTCCTCGGCCTCGCTAATTGGATGAAGGGATGAGCACCTGACTTAGGGTAGCCAACCCATTGGTTGGCAAGTGGCCAATCAGATCTTTCTCCTCTGGAGACTAGGAATGAAGAGATCCGAGATCCTAGCAAGCCCGACTCTGAAGGAGGCTGGAGTTGGGGTTTTGGAATGGGAGCTGGGTTGACTTTTTGCCCTGTGTTATCAGAGGTTATCAAATTGGGGAGAGTAGTAGGAAAGGAACCAGGTTTTGTGAGGTCCCCAGTAAATCACTTAATTCCAGATGGTCTGTGCTGCGCCCCCTCCTTGTAACTCATGAAACTTGACTGCAGGCCCTAAAAGGCTAAAGGTCCCCCAGGACTCCTAATACCAGCCAGGGTCTACACTGCTCCTCTGACCCCTTCTCCCTGGTTCTCTGTCACCTCCATCCTCACAAACACACGTAGGTGGTGGCCTTGTCCTCCAGGGCCGCAGGGCACGGCCACTCTCTCTGTCCCAGGCAAACAGCAGTGATGGCCTGGGTGGGCTCCCATCCTCCCACACAGCCCCGAGGCCTTCAGTGGCACATCAGATGGCAGCACCAGGCTTGGCTTCTACCCCTGTCTCATTTGAAGTTCCAGCTCTGTTTACCACTGTCCCCCATACGGTCCCTTTCCTTACCCATACCTGAGTTCCCCTGTCACCTCCCCGCCAGTCCGTAAGGAAGCCACGCTAACAGTGCTGGAATCATTGCACAGCAAAGAGCTGTCACACCTGAGAAGGAACCGGACCCGAGGTCGGCCTGACCCCAAAGCCCATGCCCCATCCATCACTCTGCAGTGGGCCTCTGAGTAGCTTACTTCCCCTCTCTGGGTCCCAGATTCTCACTGGTGAGGGGTCACCAGGGGTAGGGGCAGGGGTGGCCGTGACCCAGGCACTTGCTGCAGTCTTACTTTGTAAGCCATTCCCCCTTCAATCTGGCAGGACTCCTGAGTTCATAGATAGAGGTCCCACAACTAGGAAGGGGCAGCTCTAAAACCCAGGCTGCCTTTCCTTCGGCCAACCCAGCCTCCTGCCCTGGGGATTCACATTCCCTCAAAAGGACTCTCTTCCTTATCTGAAAAGAACCTCACAATTTTCTTATGTCCCTTCCTCAGAGGTCTGGTTTCCTTGAAGTAGCCAAGAATAAATTGGCCCCTTGAACCTCTTGCTCTTACCAGAAGCTTGTGAAGCCCCAGGCCTCTCAGAGGGATAAGTAACAATCCCACAGGCTGGCTCCTGAGGGAGAACAGTGCCCACCAAGTTATCTAGGGCTGGGGCCGTGGACAGCCCATGCTCCCGTCTCTCTCTGGAGGTGAGTAGGCCTATCAGGTTCTTGGAGCCTCACATCATACTACTGTCCTCTTGTTATGTACAAGCCAGCCCCTTGCCCAAGGACTCCCCTCCCTGTTCCTGTGCTCCCCAAAGTGGTCTCCTATGGGGGGGGGTGCCCAGGCCTAGCTCTGAGAAGTCCCAAGACAGGCTTAGAAGTCTGTGGCTCTGGGAGTCTGGAACTCCAGGCCCTGGTCCTGTCACTTAGAAGCTATGTGGCTTTGGCTACGCTAGCACCCTCTCTGGTCCTCAGTCTCTGCATCTGTACCAAAGTTGGCCTTGACAGTAATCACCACCACCAGTGCTAGAGGGCTCACTGGGTGCCAGGTACCACACCAAGCAACAAATACACCTATGCCCCTTCATTTCCTGTCCTAACGTTAAATGACAGATAAGCAGACCGAGGCTCAAAGGGGTTAAGTAACAATCCCGAACAGCTAGTAAGTGCTAGAACAGGACCTCAAACCCAGATCTGACCTCAAACCTCGGAGCCTATAATCATTAGTGTAGGCTGCTCCCCAAGGACCATCAACCTTTTCCACACCAATGTTCCAGAGTCGTATAGGGAGAGGTTCCTGTTTGTTCTAGGGGATAAAAGCACATTTCCAGGGGCTTGAGGCCTCCCCAAAGCCAGGGATGGACAGCTGTGGGGTGGTTGCTGAGAGAGGGGGGCCAGGGTGGCTTGGCCCAGCCACAAGCTCCATTAGCAGGGAGCCAGGAGCACAGCAGGCTCTCAGGACATCTGTAGATCGAGTGAAGGAGTGAGTGCCAACTCCATGCCAGACTCCATTCACCAGCCCCCGCCCCAGAGGCTTGCTTCAGCAGGTACTACTGGCCCATGCCAGCTCAGGTTGGGCGTGTGCGCCCCAGGAGGAGCCCCGATTGGAGATGCTACATTCTGGAAGTCTCACTGCTGCTGAGTGCTGATTTCCCTAGTGCTTCCCCTGCACGTTCAGCTAAGTCTGTGTCGGTGCATTCCTGCATCACTGCATCCTCCCCTGACCTGGGGACTTACAGGCAGCAGGGCTCACCCCGCCCGCCGTGGGGCTGAATCCAAGTGGTCCCTGAGGAGAAAGAGGAAACGTGGAGGGGAGAAGCCAGGCCTGCCTGACCCTGGCACCCTCCCTGCTCCACGGAGATACTGGCCAGGCTGGTGCTCCAGCTTCTCGAGCCAGGGTCCATGGCGGCAGGTAAAGTTACAAGGCGACCAGACTGGCCCTTGGCACTTCTGCCATCCCGGCCAGCCCTTCCCAGGGCGGAGTTTGGAGTGGCTCGGTTTGGTGTGAGCGGGCAGGGCGGCTTCTGACCCTCCAGATCAGCTCCAGAGCAGTGGATCCCGCTCTCAAACCCACGACTCTGCAGAGCCCGGGCTAGTCTCAGCCTCTGGTGGTGGCCTGGGCTGCTGTTGTAAGGGGTGCCTCTGCAAGTCCCTGGAGCGAGCAGAGCTTCCCCTGTGTGCCCCCAACTCTGACCCCATGGACAGCCTTTTGGGAGCCCCACCCCCCACGGTGAGATAATAATGACCATAATGAGAACAGTCACCCACACATGTGCACAGCGCTTTACAGATTACAAAGTGTTTCACATACATCATCTCATCAGTTCCTCACAACAGCCCTGTGAGGTAGGCAGGGCGGGGAGTCACGTTTCCATTTGTACAGATGTGGAGACTGAGGCCCAGAGAGGGTCAGTGACCTGTTTGAAGCCACACAGTAAGTCAGCGGCAGAGCTGGGACCAGAAGTTAGACCTCGGTCCTGTCTCCAGCCCCTGGCTCTCTCCACTGACTGTGCTATCCTCCAGAAGGACCCCAGCCCCTGTCCAGAGTCTCAGCCACACCCAAGCCAGGCCCCCAACCCCTGGCAGTAGTGCTTCCTGGCAGCTTGGCCAACAGCCCCCACCCTCATCAGGCAGCCCTGTCTCCTCCACCTGCTCCCTGCAAACAACCAGCCCAGAGCCGGGCCCACACCTGCCCCCCTGCCCGCTCCTGTCAGCTGCCCGGGCAGGCGGGGCTGGAGCCTCCTTTCCTGTTTTCCTGAGTGATCCCTCCCCATAGGGGAAGAGAAGAGAAAGGAGAAAGAGAAGGAGGAAGAGGACGGGGAGGAGGAGGAAGAGAAAAACAAGAAACTGAGTTGGAAGAGGGCCCTGGAGCAATCAGGACGTCAAAAGTTTGCATTCCGACTAGCTATAGGAAATAGTTTTTTTTTTCTTTTTATTATTTCAAGTTTTCATAAAAATCCATAATTATTGAAACCCAAGTTACAGAGGAAGTTCGTAACTTTTTTTTATTGAATTATTGGCTGTGCCGAGTGTCGGTCTGTCGGCTTCCGACTCCAGTCTGGCAACGTGTGCCCCTGTGCAGGTGGGGTCCCCAGGCCTGGACTGCGGAGGTCCTGGTAGACAGAGCGCAGGCGGTGAGAGCCGGCGGGGGGGGGGGGCGGGGGGGGGGNGGGGGGGAGCCGCAGGGAACAGGGCTGTGTGTGGAGGGCCAGGGAGGAGGCGGGAAGGACTGAGGAGCGACGCTTGGCGGCCAGGCCCCTTCCCCTGCCTGGCCTGCCCAGGGGTCCCTGCCCCCCGCCCCGCCCTCAGATCATCTTCATGTTGAACTTGCGGGGCGCGTCGGCCGAGCTGATGCCCGCGTCCGACTTGCGGGGCACGTACTCGATCTCGATGTTGTGCTTCGTGTTGCCCTTGCCCCGGCTCCAGAGGAACAGCAGCACCAGGCAGAAGAGGACGACGCCCAGGAAAGAGATGAAGCCCATGGTGGTGGCGATGATGAGGGTCTTGATGTCGAAGGGGAAAGGCACGGTGGCTCGGGTGCTGTTGGCCTCTCCCTCGCCCGGCTGGTTGGAGATGAAAGCGAAGGTCTTGTTGGGCTGATGGGGCCAGTCGGGCGAATAGCTGCGCACGTGCAGGTGGGCTGGCATGGAGTCGTTGCCACCCGCGTTGGCCGCGATGCACAGGTACGTGCCGTTGTCCTGCACCTGGGCGTAGCGCACCTCCAGCGTGCCGTCGGGGAAGACCGTGAGCCGCCCGTTGCTCTTGGCTGAAACCAGGTGCTTGCGGGGCGAGAGCCAGAGGATGGCAGGCGGCGGGTCGCCGTCCGCCCGGCACACGAACTGCACCGTGTGGCCCTCGTCCACGAACACCTGCTGGGCTTTGCGGTCCCGGATGCGGGCGCGGCGGCAGGTGAAGTAGTTGGGCAGGAGCACGTCGGGGAAGTCCTTGAACTCCTTGCCCTGGACGAATTCGGGCGTGGCGCACGTGGGCTGCTGCCGGTTGAAGTTGAGCCTCCAGCGGCGCCGGAACACCCACAGGAGCCGACAGTCGCAGGCCAGCGGGTTGGAGTCCAGGATGAGTGTCTCCAGGTTGCCCACCGAGTGGAAGACCGACTCCTCCAGTGTGGTCAGCTGGTTGCCCGAGACGTTGAGCACGCGCAGGTAGTTGAGGCCGCGGAAGGCGTAGGGCTCCACCACGGCCAGCTGCCCGCCCACCAGCTGGATCTCCTGCAGCCGCAGCAGCTCATGCAACATGGAGCCCTCGATGGTGCCGATGGGATTGTAGGAGAGGTTGAGGAAGCGGAGATAGACCAGGTGGCGCACGGCCAGGTAGGGCACGGCGGTCAGGTTGCAGTGTGTGATGGACAGGGATGTCAGGTTGAGGCCGTAGAGGCAGTTGGGGGTCATGGTGTCCAAATAGGGCCAGTGGGAGATCTCCAAGACCTTGAGCCGGTACAACCTCTTGAAGGAGTAGTCCCGAATGGCGTTGATGTTGAGGTGCCGGAGCCTCAGGACGATGAGGCTGTGCAGGTGGGACAGCGCCTCGGTGGGGATGGAGGTCAGGTTGCATTTCTCCAGCGTCAGCTGCTCCAGGCTGTTGAGGCCGCTGAAGGCCCGGTGGGAGATGTAGACGAGGTCGTTGTCGCCGACCTCCAGCGACTTGAGGTTGTACAGGTCCTGGAACATGTAGTCCAGCAGGATGACGATCTTGTTCTCGCTGATGTCCAGCTTGGTCAGGTTGCTGAGGCCCGTGAAGACGCCCAGAGGGATAAGCTTCAGCCGGTTGCTGCGCAGCCCCAGCGTCCGCAGGCTGAAGAGGTTGTTGAAGGCGCCGGGCTCCACGGCGCTCACGACGTTCTCGTTGAGCTCCAGCTCTTCCAGGTGCGGGAAGCTGGCGAACTCGTCCTGGTTGAGCGTCTTGATGCGGTTCTTGCCCAGGTCCAGCAGGCGGGTCTCGGTGGGGATGCCCTCAGGAACCGCCACGAAGCGCTTGCGGTGGCAGAGCACAGCGCGGTCCTGCGCCGAGCACTCGCAGCGGGGCGGGCAGCCGGTGGCCGAGCCCGACAGCACCGAGCCCAGCACCAGCAGGAGGATGGGCTGCCAGCAGGCCAGGAGGGGGCTGGGCATGCTCCTCACGCCCCCCGCCAGCATCCTCTCGCTCACCTGCAGCCAGGAGCAAGCACAGGAAGAGGGGGTGGTGAGAGCACAGTGTCTGGCTGGCCCCGCCCTGGGCCCTCCTGCCCTGTCGGGGGGGTCCCTGACACAGAGAGCGGGGGCCCCAAGTGGCACTGGACATGCGCCTGGGGCCCCAGAGTGAGGTCCAGATGCCCAGGCCAGAGAGCCTCCTGCCACCCCATGCTGCTTCCTCCTTGCTCCTTACCCTGCCCAGAGCCCTCCCAAAGGAATTCCCCCGCATCTCTGGGATGGGGGGGGTGTGCAGTGAAGGGACAGGGTCGCCTCAGAGGAGCCTGGGATTGGTACCCCAGGTGGCGCCCACCTCCTTTACATTTTATGTTCCACAGGCAATGTGATCCAGGCATGCACCCCGTACCCCACTGCACACCCAGAGTCTCAGCTTCCCCTGGTGCTCATCAGGGATAAAGCCAGACCTGCTAAGTTGCCCTCAGCGCTCACAGAGGGAATCAAAGGGGCTCAAAGGCTGAAGCCTCCGGGAGCGGCCTGCGGAGGAGCCTGTCTGGTCCCCAGCCTGCCAGGCCAGGGTTGCTGAGGCTGCTGGGGGCTACCGTCTCAGCCTGAGCTTCCCCAGGCAGACACCATGGCACCCTCCTCATCCGCACTGCAGCTGAGCCCCCAGCCCAAGAGCCCTGGGATATCAGCAAACCCACTAGCACCTGTCAGTGTTCCCGAATCTGCTCCCCAGTGGTGTTTCCAGATCAGTGGTGGGCACCCCAGCCAAAAAGCTGGGGCCCTGCCCTGATGCCTTCCTGTGGAGTCTCTCCGGCTCTCCCCTTTCTCCGGGTCTGCTGTGACCCATCCAGCCGCCTGAGCTCAGGGCTCAGGGCCCAGCAAACGAGTGTTCCTGGTCTTGGCTCCTGCAGTTCTCTCTTCCTGGAGTGCCCCTTCCCCTGCCTGTTGAAACCCCATCTCCACGGCCTGATTTAATGTCCACTGCTCCAAGAAGATTTTTCTGACCCCCAGTGGGAGATGGGGGGAGGTGAAGGACCACCAGACTTCACCTGTCGGTCTCTCGGGGTTCCAATCACGTTCCTCCTAGAGCCAGGGTTCTGTGCAGCTGCTGGTCTGAGGTGGGGGCAGTCAGAGCCACGGGCTGGGCTGGGCCGGCAGCTGGAGACCCAGTCCCCACTGTGGCACTGAGGACGCGAGGCTCATTACAGCTGGGCCCTGAGGAATATGCAGGGCTTGGGTGGCAGTGACAAGGGTAACGGCGCCAGGAGGGGGGCCCAGCTTAGTGCAGGCTGCGGGTGGAGTAAGCAAGGGGTGTGCAGGAGCTAGCCCCCCGTGACTCACTGCCAGCCGTGCTGAGAGGAGCCTTGTTCACACTTGTGCACAGACTGCTGTCCCGACTCCTCCGTCCCTCCTCTGTTCCACCACCTGGGAAACTGGCCCAGCAGGTAAGTAGGGGGCTAGGAGGGGGAGTCTGGACTTCTCCAAACTCCAGGGCGTGGGCCAGATGGTCTCAGGGGGCCGAACCAGAGCCCGACGGCTGCCTGTTCACAGGCCCCACACGCACAGTGCCCAGGGGGGCTTACTGCAGGAAGGGGAAGCCCAGGCTGGGAGGGTCCCACATCTCTTCCTCAGCTCAGGCCCTCCTCCCAGCTTTCCCAGCACCACCCCCTACACCCATACAGAGCCTCTGCTTTCAAGGCCGCAGGTCTCGTCACCCACCCGTCAACCCTTCAAGCAACGGGGCCTCAAGGAGCTTGTGGTTCCAGCCTGTGGAGAGGGTGGCTCTGGGACCAGACCTGTGATCTGTGAGACATGCCACACTCCTTCCAGTGCTCCAGCAGTCTCCCACGCCTAACAGGTGCTCCCTGGTTGTTGATGGACTAAGTGACTGATTAACCAGAGGGGGCTCTGGGTGTCACTGACCTGTTAAGGAATCTTCGAGGCTTTGTTATTCCCAGCGGCTATGTCCACTCCCCTCCCCTCCCCTTAGCCTCTCTCCTCCTCTCTTCGGCCTCCCCCACCCCACCCCCACCAGGCCATTTTCCACAGTCACACACGCTCCAGTGACCCACCAGAAAAGCAAACATCCTGACAGGCGATCAATAAGTAATTGGGCTGGCAGCTGGGGCCGGCGCAGGTGTGAGGCTGGGGACCTGGAGAGGTAAATAGGACTTTTAGTGCCCCTCTCAGGGCTGGGCTGGTGGGCAAGGTGGGGGCTGCTGGAGAGGGGGCTGAGGACCGAGAGGGGGGAGAGCCAGGCACAGGTCACCTGAGATGTCAGAATAAGGCACTCAAAGCCACCACCACCTTGCCTCACCCAACCCACGTTTGCGTCTCCCACCAGTCTGCCCCGTGAAGCCGCCCAGGTGTCCCCACCTTGTCCTGCCTCTGAACCATCTCCTTTTGGAGAACTCTCCCAGCCTCCTGCCCAGTCGGCCTTTCTGAGCTCCTTTCCTAAGTCCACCTCCTCCACGAAGCCATCCGTAACCTATGCAGTCAGAAATCATCTCTTTCCCGTAACATCGATGTAGGTCACACTTATTAGTAGTGACATTGTGCAACCGCTGTACAGCACACACCTCATTCTAAAAGTCACTTGAGCCAACTGACAGAAAATATTATGCCACAAGATGATAAAAAGTTAAAGCCAGCCAGCGAGGGAAGAATATCATCAAGTCCTGCAGAATGAGCTTCCTGGCAACCTGAGCAAAGAGGGAAATATGCTCCAAAGCCCAGCACTTGGCGCCGCACCTGTGTATCTAACGCTGGGTCAGTCATGGCGGCTTCTGTCTCACAGAACAGCCCCCGGTGATGTTCTTGGACAGACAGAGTGCATGCAAGGGCTCTTGCAGAGATTGAGGACCCTCTGAGTGAGCAGTGAGAGACCTAGGGAATTCAAATCCATTGATGGAAAAGCTGACTGGCATTGCCTTGCGTGGCTGCCCTCCGCCCCCCAACCCCCCTCCCCCACGATGTGGCAGTGACACCCGGAACAGGCCACAGTCCACAGGAGCTTCAGAAGGGCATGGCCCCCAAATTGCCTCGTCCCTCACCTTTTACATGTGGCTGTCCTGAAAGGGGGGAAACTGAGGCCTGGAGAGGTTAAGATGCCTGCCCAAGCTGCACGCGGGCCCGAGTCTCCCAGTCTAACATCCCCATGGGGTCCCTGTCATCTAGGGGTCACCAGAGCCACTGAGCGGGCGCTTGCTGGCACCGTGGATCCTGCTGGTTACCCCTGCAACTGCAAAGGAGAAGTGTTTTATGCATTTTAATCAGCGTTTTATTTTGGATTCCTGCCCCCTGAAGGGCTTCCCACAAGGGCAAGAGTTTAAAAATTGGACGAATAAATACAAAGGGAATAAACATCAAAGGCAGGCAGGTGGGCAGGCAAAGCAAGAGCTGTGCCCGGGGCACAATGTTCAGACCCCACAGCAGCCTGAGTCCTCCCAGTGCCGGAGTGGTGGGGGAAGCGGAGCCATCAGACCTGCGTGCAGAGGGCCGCCTGCACCACCACACTCTCACTCATATCCCCGGGGCGTAACTGCCTGGCTCTGTCGCTCCCCCCATCAGCCACTCTGCTGTGTGACCTCGGGCAAGGCCTGCCCTCTCTGGTCTAATTCTTCCACTGTGCAGTGAGGGGTGGATTCCAGGCTCCCTGAGGAAGCCCACAGCAGAAACTGACTTCCTCCAGCTAGAAAGTCGACATTCTCAAACCTGGTTAGGGGTGAAGAGGAGTGGGGGCTCAGGCCCCAAACTGCAGTTCCACTGGGGCTGGAAGGATCTATTTGAAAGGTCTCACCATGGGGCTGTCCCCTGTGGGACTCAGGATGGGACAGGTGACTGGTGGGGACAGAAGGGGCATGGGATCACCTAGGAGTGTACTTGGGGAGGGAGGCCAGGGGTCACTCTGTCTTATTAGGCAGATTTCAAAAGAGGTCGTTTTTAGCCATTTTACAGATGAGAATCAAGCTTCCAAAAGGGAACTCATTTGCCCTCAGGCCTAGGCACAAAATCAGGGGGCAGCAGAGCTCCGTTTCTCCTGGTCAGCCTGCCCCAAGAGCTGCGGGCTGTGGGTGCTTTCGGACACACAGGGAGGGGCAGGCATGTCAGGACAGTGAGTAAGGCCCCAGGGCCCAAGGCCAGCACGGGTCCTTGCATGGTGGCAAGTAGGCCCCCTGCCCCCCAAACCCCACAAAAGCCTTTCCTCAACTGTGCTTGTTAAACACACTAAATGTTTCCTCCGGTGCCTGCCACCACGGTCTATGCTAGAATCTCACCTAATCTGGGGTCGGCTGCAGCACAGAATGGAAGGGTTAGTTATTTGAGGGTTATAGTATCAATATTTCATGGTGTTCCCACTCAGCGTTCTGCAGGGAGCACAGGGCTCCCCAGCACACACGGGCATGAGGTCCCGGGCAGGGAGGCGCCCGCTGCCATTGCTGGGGGTCCAGGGTCTGTGGGGGGCAGCCCGGCTGTGGGACCTGGGCACCTGCAGCGGGCTGTCGCCCCACGCAGAAATGAGGCAGGCGTGCACCACCACGCCCCGTCCTGACAGGCTCCGTGTCTAGGGTAGGTCTGTAGCAGGAGGGAGTGAGGAAGGATGGCTGAGCTGGGAAGGGGGCCGAGGGTGTCAGAATGTCTGCCTACAGCCCTGTCCAGCTCTGCTCTCCAGAAATGAGCAGGAGAGCAGGAGAGAGGAAAGGTGACAGAAATAGAGAAGAAAAGACACGGCGGGCCACCCAGGAAAGAAAGGGAGGAGAAGAGAGAGAGGCAGAGAAAACAGAGGAGAAAGACGGTACCTGGGGCAGCGGGGCGGGTGGGCGCAGCCTGGGTCCGTGGGGTGGGGGTGGGGGGAGATGGAGCGCGCTTAGCCCGCAGACTCAACTACCAGTCCCCAAACTCCTGCGCGCACGTTGCGGTCACAGGCCCCAGGCCTGTTGCCACATCCTGTCCTCAATCCCAGCCCATGCGGGAGGGCTGATTACTTAGAAAGGGGAAGGCTCTCCTGCAGAGTGACCAAAGAACAGGCAGATTCCTCCTGACTCACCCTGTCCCCAAGTCCCTGCCTGCCTGAGGTCCCTTCTTCGCCTTCAGCTCCAGGGCATGGATCCCTTTCCTGAAATGATGAAGTGTGTCAGTGGGAGGAAGCGGAGCAGGGTGGACATGGGGTGGAGTGACTGCCTAGGAAGCCCTCAAAGGTCACCCCAGGTCAGAGACTTTCTCCTGAAGCCACCGTGTGCCCAGAGACCTCGCACTTGGCTTCCAGAATCTAGCTCAAGGATGGATCACCCCCCTGGGGGCCCCCCTCTGGATCTCTGTGGGGTCTGCTGCGTTTGCCTCTCTCCCTCCTCCCACCCACCCCCCTGTCGGAGTTTCTGTGGCCTCCCCTCTGTGTCTCCCAGATTGAGAGCTCTCCCGGCAGGGCCAGGGCTGATAGAACCTCGCCCATCCTCATCCTCAAAGGGGCAGCAAGAGCCAAATAATGGCTGGGACAGCTCCTGAGAACAGCCCCTCCTAGTCTAGGCTCTTCAGAGAGCTTCCTGGGGGAGGAGAAGGTGTCCCCTGAGCTCAGGCTCCACAGGCCAGGAAGGGAAGAGGGGGCATTTTGGAGGGAGGGAACGGTGCAAACCAAGGTGTGCAGGGGAGGAGCGCATCCAGGGACTCCTAATTGCTTCTCTCCTACCCTAAACCCTGACCGGTGGGGGCTCCTTCTGAAGCCACTCGTTCTGGCTTTCTAGGGCTAATCCCTGCTGAGGTGTGAATGGCTGATAATGGTTGAAGGTGTGAGCTGCTAATGGGGGAAACTCAGTCCCTGGCCAGCCTAATTGGGCAGGGGCTGCCTCCTGGCACAGGGAGTGTGGGAGGAGGACAGGGAACCCTGAGAGGAGGGGTCCGGTGCCCGGGCTGGGCTACCGCAGGAGAAATCCAGCCTGTGTGGCCCGCAGGAGAGCAGCGCGCCAGCCTCCGTCTGTCTCCTCCCGGACTGCGCTGCCCGCCTTGGCCTGTCCTCTCCCTTCTATTCCGCCTTCAGCCACCCCCCACAGGGAGAAAAAAATCAACCTGGAAGAAAATTGAGGTCATGTCCTTTGTCGTGTATAATTCTTTATTTTCCTCTTGCTCTTGGTTCTGGCAGAGTTGCTGGGCCCCTGGGGCATGCGTGCGTGTGTGTGTGTGTGTGTGTGTGTGTGTGTGTGTGTGTAGGGGAGGGTGGCCCCTGTGGGTGTGTTGGCCTGCTGTCCCTCCTCCCACCACTCCACACCCTCCCTGGCCCAGTGCCTCCAGCCCCATCTCTTAGGTGTGCTTGGAAACTCAAGCCTGTCCCCAGGTGCTCACCTGGCCTCTCAGGCGCAGCCAGGTTGGCGGCTGCTGACTGGGCACAGTGTGACTGCCCGCCTGTCTGCTAGGGTGTCTGCCCCTGTGTGGCCCTGGGTAAGCACCCACCCCGGGCATCTGAGGGTGGGATGCCCCTGTCCACCCCACAGCCCACCCCATGGGAGCACAGCTGCTCTCAGGAGCCACCAGCCTTCCGGCCAGCCCACAGCTCCAGGCCATTTTCAGGATAAATTATGAATTTTAATTGTCAAAGCATCTCAGTGTTTAAAGGCTTCTATATATAGGCTCTGTCCTCCAGGAGAGGCCGGCTTGGTGGAGAGGAGCAGGGGGAGGGCAAGGCCTAGAGGAAGCCACTTCTGGGTGAGCAAAGGGCATTGGGCCCACAGGTCCCACGCCTGGACTCCAGTCAGGGCCCACAGCACACCTGCCCTGCTGTGTGACCTCGGGTGAGTCCTGGACCACTCTGGGCCCTGGCTGACCCTTCACAGGCTTGTTCTGAGGGAAGGGTCCAGCTGGGAAGCCAGGAGCTATCCTGGGGAGGATGGGAGAGAGTCACTGGTTCTAGAAAACTTCCTTATGTCTGTGCCGAGCCCACCTGAGTGAAGAGCACTCCTCCTCGGCTTGGAGCTGTCCCAGAATTGAGGAGGGGTAGGTAAGCACCCGTGTGGTGACCTGACGAGGCCCAAGGACAACCCGTGTCCATACCCCTACTTCTCCCTTCCCACCTCTCTCTGGGTCTAAAACACCAGCCTAGGCTCACAGGGGCAAGAAGGTACCCCGGAAGGTCTCTGGTCCATCCACCACCCAGACCATCTTGGGAGGTGCCTGGCAGATCCCTCCTCCCTTCCTGACTGCCGCAGTCCTCAGGGCTCCTCTACCTCGGGAACAGCTCAGGTAGGTCCATCTCAGGCTTTGGAGGCCTGGAAACCAGCCAATTCCCACCTGGGAGGGCCCTCAGCCTGGAGTTCAGAAGAGGAGGAGCTCACAGCCTCAGAGGCCCAGGGCAGGGGGCAGGCTGCGGGGCAGCCAGCAGGGCGCTGGAAGGACAGAGACCTGATGAACACGATGACGACGACGAGGCCCTTCCCGTGCCAGGCGTGATTCCGAGCACTTACACACGAAAATTCATCTCTCCCGCCACACCTTGTTGAGGTAGGCTGTGTCGTTATCCCCATTTTGCAGATGGAAAAAACAGAAGCACAAACAGGTTCTGTAACTGCTCAAGGTCACACGGCGAGCAGGATATGAACTCAAACATGAGTTTGTTTCCTCTTCACAACAATCTTATTAGGTTGGTATTATGATCCCCGTTTTACAGATGAAAGAACTGAGGCACAGAGAGGCGGTGCAGCCTGCCACGAATCACACAGCGATCACTGGCAGAGCTGGCCAGGCCCTGGGCAGCTGGACCCTAGGCTGTCCCGACCGCTCCTGCATACTGCCTTTCTCTGATTCAGGTTCAAGGGCCTGCTGAGCTGTAGGGGTGTGGGCAAGTGCCTTCATGTCTCAGGGTTCGAAACTCCTCAGAGAAGGGGAGGGCAGACTTCACGGTGCCCTCTCAGGGCTGGGGGCAGACAGTTCAAAGAGAAGGAAGGAAAGAGATGTTTAGAAGGAACACATACACTGAGTGCTTTGCAGAATGACCCACCAACCCTCACCGCACACCCCACTTCACAGATGAGGAAACGGAGGGCTCCAAGCCCTTAGTTCACCTGCCCACGGTCCCTGAGCTTGTCAGAGGCACAGTAACCCAGAGACCCCCACACAGGTGAGGGAAGGGAGGCCCGAGAGCGTCATGGACTTGGCCTAGGTCCCAGCATCTCAGGGCTAGGGCCTCAGAAGAATCCCGGCCTCCCGACTACAGCCCCCGTCTCTCCCCAGCGTACTGCCAGGATACCGTGGTGGGGCTAGATCAGAGGCACGTGAAGGTTTGAGCTGTTTCTGCCTCAAAAAGGGGAAAAGATTTAAAAACAACCCCCAGTACATCTCAAACCAAGGTCCAGTGAGTGTTTTAGAACATGGACAAGCAAACTATAAATAAAAATGCCCTTCTATGACCGCTGACTATTCAAAGCCCTCTCTGCTCAAGGGAAACTTGGCCAACCCCTTGCGCAAACCCATTTTCCCAACCTGTACACCGAGATCAGAATCAAAAGGCAGTGAGCCCCTCCGGTCAGACTCAGGTGGGTGCTATGTTCTGCTCGGGCACAATCGATGCCATCACCCGGCTGCCTGTTCACGAGAAGCCCAGGCTGGGGGGGGGCATCTCTGCAAATCGCTAAGGGGTGTCCCAAGGCAGAAAGTGCAAAGAGCCCGATGCAGGCCAAGAGGGTGGAGTCAAAACCCACNGCGCGCCAGCCTCCGTCTGTCTCCTCCCGGACTGCGCTGCCCGCCTTGGCCTGTCCTCTCCCTTCTATTCCGCCTTCAGCCACCCCCCACAGGGAGAAAAAAATCAACCTGGAAGAAAATTGAGGTCATGTCCTTTGTCGTGTATAATTCTTTATTTTCCTCTTGCTCTTGGTTCTGGCAGAGTTGCTGGGCCCCTGGGGCATGCGTGTGTGTGTGTGTGTGTGTGTGTGTGTGTGTGTGTGTGTGTGTAGGGGAGGGTGGCCCCTGTGGGTGTGTTGGCCTGCTGTCCCTCCTCCCACCACTCCACACCCTCCCTGGCCCAGTGCCTCCAGCCCCATCTCTTAGGTGTGCTTGGAAACTCAAGCCTGTCCCCAGGTGCTCACCTGGCCTCTCAGGCGCAGCCAGGTTGGCGGCTGCTGACTGGGCACAGTGTGACTGCCCGCCTGTCTGCTAGGGTGTCTGCCCCTGTGTGGCCCTGGGTAAGCACCCACCCCGGGCATCTGAGGGTGGGATGCCCCTGTCCACCCCACAGCCCACCCCATGGGAGCACAGCTGCTCTCAGGAGCCACCAGCCTTCCGGCCAGCCCACAGCTCCAGGCCATTTTCAGGATAAATTATGAATTTTAATTGTCAAAGCATCTCAGTGTTTAAAGGCTTCTATATATAGGCTCTGTCCTCCAGGAGAGGCCGGCTTGGTGGAGAGGAGCAGGGGGAGGGCAAGGCCTAGAGGAAGCCACTTCTGGGTGAGCAAAGGGCATTGGGCCCACAGGTCCCACGCCTGGACTCCAGTCAGGGCCCACAGCACACCTGCCCTGCTGTGTGACCTCGGGTGAGTCCTGGACCACTCTGGGCCCTGGCTGACCCTTCACAGGCTTGTTCTGAGGGAAGGGTCCAGCTGGGAAGCCAGGAGCTATCCTGGGGAGGATGGGAGAGAGTCACTGGTTCTAGAAAACTTCCTTATGTCTGTGCCGAGCCCACCTGAGTGAAGAGCACTCCTCCTCGGCTTGGAGCTGTCCCAGAATTGAGGAGGGGTAGGTAAGCACCCGTGTGGTGACCTGACGAGGCCCAAGGACAACCCGTGTCCATACCCCTACTTCTCCCTTCCCACCTCTCTCTGGGTCTAAAACACCAGCCTAGGCTCACAGGGGCAAGAAGGTACCCCGGAAGGTCTCTGGTCCATCCACCACCCAGACCATCTTGGGAGGTGCCTGGCAGATCCCTCCTCCCTTCCTGACTGCCGCAGTCCTCAGGGCTCCTCTACCTCGGGAACAGCTCAGGTAGGTCCATCTCAGGCTTTGGAGGCCTGGAAACCAGCCAATTCCCACCTGGGAGGGCCCTCAGCCTGGAGTTCAGAAGAGGAGGAGCTCACAGCCTCAGAGGCCCAGGGCAGGGGGCAGGCTGCGGGGCAGCCAGCAGGGCGCTGGAAGGACAGAGACCTGATGAACACGATGACGACGACGAGGCCCTTCCCGTGCCAGGCGTGATTCCGAGCACTTACACACGAAAATTCATCTCTCCCGCCACACCTTGTTGAGGTAGGCTGTGTCGTTATCCCCATTTTGCAGATGGAAAAAACAGAAGCACAAACAGGTTCTGTAACTGCTCAAGGTCACACGGCGAGCAGGATATGAACTCAAACATGAGTTTGTTTCCTCTTCACAACAATCTTATTAGGTTGGTATTATGATCCCCGTTTTACAGATGAAAGAACTGAGGCACAGAGAGGCGGTGCAGCCTGCCACGAATCACACAGCGATCACTGGCAGAGCTGGCCAGGCCCTGGGCAGCTGGACCCTAGGCTGTCCCGACCGCTCCTGTATACTGCCTTTCTCTGATTCAGGTTCAAGGGCCTGCTGAGCTGTAGGGGTGTGGGCAAGTGCCTTCATGTCTCAGGGCTCGAAACTCCTCAGAGAAGGGGAGGGCAGACTTCACGGTGCCCTCTCAGGGCTGGGGGCAGACAGTTCAAAGAGAAGGAAGGAAAGAGATGTTTAGAAGGAACACATACACTGAGTGCTTTGCAGAATGACCCACCAACCCTCACCGCACACCCCACTTCACAGATGAGGAAACGGAGGCTCCAAGCCCTTAGTTCACCTGCCCACGGTCCCTGAGCTTGTCAGAGGCACAGTAACCCAGAGACCCCCACACAGGTGAGGGAAGGGAGGCCCGAGAGCGTCATGGACTTGGCCTAGGTCCCAGCATCTCAGGGCTAGGGCCTCAGAAGAATCCCGGCCTCCCGACTACAGCCCCCGTCTCTCCCCAGCGTACTGCCAGGATACCGTGGTGGGGCTAGATCAGAGGCACGTGAAGGTTTGAGCTGTTTCTGCCTCAAAAAGGGGAAAAGATTTAAAAACAACCCCCAGTACATCTCAAACCAAGGTCCAGTGAGTGTTTTAGAACATGGACAAGCAAACTATAAATAAAAATGCCCTTCTATGACCGCTGACTATTCAAAGCCCTCTCTGCTCAAGGGAAACTTGGCCAACCCCTTGCGCAAACCCATTTTCCCAACCTGTACACCGAGATCAGAATCAAAAGGCAGTGAGCCCCTCCGGTCAGACTCAGGTGGGTGCTATGTTCTGCTCGGGCACAATCGATGCCATCACCCGGCTGCCTGTTCACGAGAAGCCCAGGCTGGGGGGGGGCATCTCTGCAAATCGCTAAGGGGTGTCCCAAGGCAGAAAGTGCAAAGAGCCCGATGCAGGCCAAGAGGGTGGAGTCAAAACCCACGGGAGGCCCATTCAGCTGCGTGTGAGAAATCAAATGGAAGACCAGATGGCTCAGGAGGGAAGACGTGCCTGTGCCTTCGTAGTAGTGGGTGAGCAGCCCGCCATGAGACGCATGCAAGTGGGGACACTGCAGGGAGACCCCTCTGCTGGGTGACATACCTCAGCAGCCCCTCTGAGCTCGGAGACACCCCATCTCACCCCTATGTAAACGGACTTGAGATGGCCAACTTCCTCCCTTCCCCAACTGCATTTACAGCCCTGCGGGGGCTGGGCCAGGCAGGCACATGTGCTGGCCAGGCCCCCACCCCCTCTCAGAGACAAGAGCAGGTTCTCCGGAGAGGCAAGCAGAGGAGGTGGCAGAGAGAGATTAATTCCCTGAAAGGGGAAAAAATAGAAAAACACACACACACCACACACCCTAATAACATGTAATAAGAGGTTGGAGACAAGGAACAATGCCCTGGTAATGTCACCCTGGCGGCAATCAATTTGGGTGTCACACGAAATAGGCATAATTATTCCGCCAGCCCTGTCGCTCGTCTCTAACCAGCTCCAGGGGCCCAGGTCCGGGCGGGGAAAGCGGCCTGGAATCAATCGTTGGTGCACCAGGCTGGCAGAGGGAGCAGCTCCAAATTACCTCACCAGCACCGAGCTTCTCAGCCTCTGTGGGCACGCAGGGGACTTGAGGGCTTCCTGAGGGGCCCTGCTAATGCCCAGGAGCCACCTTGCTCAGCCACCCTCCTCATTCACTCAATGGGCAAGAGCAATCAGGGAGGACTCCCCAAGGAGGCGGGAATGAAGGAAGAACAAATACACATTTTTTTCATCCAGTATTCAGTCCCCAGCTCGCCAAACTCTTAGTAAGTACTCACCAGTGCCAAGCCGCAGGCCGGCCCCAGGGTGTGGAGACAGGGTTTTCAGGGGGCTGCCCATTACTAAGATAATGAAGCAGACGCTCTCTCCCTCTCCCAAGCCAAGACCACCCCTGCCCATCCTGGGGGTGAACCGCTGGGGTTCCTTTGGCTCTAACTGTGCAGGACTTAAGCTCTCTTTGCTCCTCCTTCATCCCCCCTTCCCTGGGGAGTCCCCCTGAGTGCCCTTGCCCATCCCTGAGCTCAGGGCTTGTAGAGACAGCAGCCCCACCAACTGGGGAATGCTGAGGGACAAAAGGGACAATCACTTCCTAAGCATCTGTTATACACTGGCTGCTGCCCATCTCAACCCCCACTTCCTACATCAGAAACCCTGAATTCCGGAAATGCAAATCAAGACCATAATGTAACACCATTTTACACTCAATCAGTTGGTGAAAAGCAAGATGGCTGACCACACCGAGCATGGCGACAATGGGGAGCAATGGAGACACTCCTCTCCTGCTGTGGGAAGCATAAATGGTCCAACCAACCTGGAGAACACGTTGGCACGTTGTCTAGGAAAGCTGAACATGAACATGTCCTATGGCCCAGCAATTCCGCTCCTAGCTCTGTGCCCCAGAGAGATGGGACATCGCCTCGGGAGATGGGACAAGAAGGTTCATGGCAGCATTGTTTGTAAGAACCAAAAGGGGAACAACCCACAAAGAAGAACCATAAATACATGGTGGTAGGTTCAAATGGCAGAACATGATGTACAGCGAAAGCGAAGGGATTACATCTACCATTATTTACAACAACATAGACGGAGCCTATGAATGTGATGCTGAGAGAAGAAAAAGCAAACTCTAGAGGGCTGCATCAGGTTTCAGGTTCTTTTTACAAAGTTCAAAAGCAACCCAAACTGAACAATTTCCATATATTAAAATACATGATTTTAAAAAGGCAGGGGAATGCTAACTAGATAAACAAGATAGTGGCTGCCTCAGAGAAAGAGGCCAAGGACTAAAGTGAGGGAAGCACACGGAAGATGGGCACCGTTGTTAGAGCGCTAGTGTTCAGGCCGGGGGTAGCGCTGCCGTATTTGTAATACTATTATTATCACTAATGCTAAATACATTAATCAATTACCAGGCCATGCCCAGATGAGCAAGTCCTGAGCCCCAGGGGTAAGGAGGAAGGCATTCTAGACGAAGCTTATAAGCTGGGGACTTTGGGCAAGTCATTCCACCTCTCCGGCTCTCTCCCTTTCCTCAGCTACAAAATCAAATGTCTGTACCAGATACAGGGAAAAGACTGAGAACACATCACGGATATAAATTACGAGTAGCGAGCATTTCTTGAGAGCTTACTGTGTTCTAGGCACTACTCTAAATGCTTTGCTTATATTAATACATACTTAATCCTCCTGCTGGCCCTAGAGGTAAATACCCTTGCTACTCTCACTTTACGGATAAGAAGACGGAGGCCCAGCGAGATTAAGGAACCAGGCAGAGTTAGAGCTGAGGTCTGAACCCAGGCATCTGGCTCCAGGGTCCACACTCAATAGGTTCGCTATGAAGTGACATCAAAGGAACCAAGTATACACAAGGAGGAGATTGCTGTCAGGACGTTCATTCATTCATTCAAAGCATAAACAAAGGCCAGTACCAAGAACGTCTCAGATGCATTTGGAAATGAACCTGCCGTACCACACTCTTTCGACAAAAAACCCTCCCGACTCTGGAATCCCCTCTTTTTGGTGTCTCTGCGAAGTCTGCTACCACCTCAGGATCCGCTCAGTCTCTCCCTCTTTCTGGAGGACCCCTGACTACCTCAACCTCCCCCAAACAAATCCCATCCTTCTCTGAGTGCCTGGGTGTGCGACCAAGTACACTACCTAGGCACCCTTGACGTCACCTAGCTCTGTCTATCCCTCCAGGTGGAGGACATTGTGTCCCTTCCAGGTGGTCCTTGCCACCAGCCAACAGCTGCTCCCTGGAGCCTCCCAGTGTCTTCCCTATCCTGGGGGTCAAGCAGGGGAGCCCAGCGGGTGGGTACATGATCGCCTAGGGTTGAACATCCAAGGCAATCCATGGGAGCCCTAAGAGGGCCTAGTCCAGGGCTGAACAGACAGCTCAGGCAGGATGTGTACAATAAACACATGAACTAATTGGCTGGCACCGCAGTAAGTGCAAACCAGTGTGGTTCTTCACTGTGGGCGCCTGGGGAAGAGGATCAGTAACTTGGAGCAGTCAGGGAGGCTTCCCTGATAGAGGCCGGGAGAAGAAGAGGGGAGAGCCTCTGGGTAGGGGTGCTGGACCAAGAGAGGTGATAGGGGGATAGGTAGAGGAACTGGTGGGAAGAGAACAGAAAGCCAGCAATGGTAACCACTGGGAAGAGGGGGAGGAGACCCTGGGGCTGGAAGATACCATCTGTCCACAGAGTGCCACACAGAGGACAGCAGGACCAAGAGACCCTGGCTAGCAGGCTATGGCTCTGACTTTGAAATCACCATCGTCTACTGCCTCCCCTCCCTAGCCTTTCACTAGCTGCACAGGACCATCTGACACACAGCCTCACGCTTCCATGAGACCCTGTGTGAATCACTCCAGTGCCTCCCTTCTCCCCAGGAATGCACCCTTGGCCCCAGCTGGGGTCCTGGGAGGCGCCTGGAGACAGCACCCGATGGGCCACCGCTGGTGTCAGGGCTCCTGTCCGGCTTTATGCCGAACAAAGGCCCACACACAAGAGGTTTGGGAGTCTTTTTTGTTTGTTTTTTTGTTTAGTTTCGTTTTGTATTTTTGGTTTCTCTTTGAAATTCTGAGTTTTAGAAGACAGTATCTAGTAAAGGGCAACATGGGCACTCAGAGTCGGGGATGGAGCCACTGACCACAGGAATCAAAGAGGACTACCGCAAGGGGCAGCATAGTCTCTCCACTTCCCTCCAGGCACACAGGGCCCTCTGCCCACAAGCCAAGATTCCTGGGCTTTGAGCACACACCCATCCCCCAAAATCTGGCCCCTTGGATGGAGGACCTTCTCTAACTCCCGGCCTTGGTGAGCACTGCAGCCTTGACCAAGCCCTACTCAAGGCCCATCTCACACTTCAATTGGCAAGGGGTGGGGGAGGGGACCGAGACAGCAAGCACAGCACAGGGGGCCTGCCCTCACCTTTGCTAAGCCCCTCCCATAGGGGCATCCGGGTGTTGCCAGGAGTCCCTAACTGGATTCCAAGGAGTTCTTGGCCTCTCCCCTTTGCCACTTTATCCTCTCTCTCCTGCCTTAGGCAATGGGGAGGAAGCAGGCAAGCTATCCCAGCAGACCAGGTCCCACACAAGGACAAAGGGTCTCAGAACTGGTGACCCTCTCTTCCCTCACTGGCACTCCTGGCTGGATGTGGGGAAGCCCCCTCCCCCCCCACTCATTGCTCCCCGGAGAATGGGAGGCACCAGTGTTGGAGCTGTTGGCATAATGACCAGCAGGGCTGAGCCCAGAGCTGTGGGCCAGGCTGGGCTGTGCACCCTCTGACTGCCCAAGCCCAGCAGAGGAGGGCTGATTGTGGGCTAGGCTGGCCAAGAAGGAGCTAGCCCAGATGGTACTGCCCCCCACATCAGGGCCTCCTGCACACCCAGGGCACCTCCCACATACCCCTTCTCCCCCACCCTGAGCCCAGGACCTTGGAGAACAAAGGGGATACGTCCAGCATAACCCGGCCCCCGAATGAGGCTGGGCTGGGACCCAGGGCAGGAACAGGGAGGGGGCAGCCCACTGGGCCTGGCCCCACCCCTCCCCAAAGTGGAAGCCACCTGGAGGAACACAGCTGGGGGAGGTCTTGGCCACCTCACAGAGGATGGGGAGGCAGAACAGGACGCTCCCTCCTCACCTCCCTTTTCTCAGCTGGTTCCCACCTCCCACCGGCTGCCTAAGAATGAAAAGTGGGGCAGGAGGAGGTGAGAAACCCGGGCTCGAGACAGACAAAGGGAGGCCCCTAAAGGGTTCCTGAGTCCTCCACAAGCCCAACTCCCTCCCCTGCACTCTCCCCACCCCCCAATCCCCTCTCCTCCCTCTCCTCGGGCCAAAGCGGGAAAGGGGTTGCTCCTTGTCAGGGGAGGGAGGTGGTGCCCAGGCTGGAGGCTGTGGAGAAAACTGGTCCCAGACTGGCATCCACCAGCTAGTGGGTGCCTGGTGCTGGCCAGGGCTGCCTGGGTATCTGGAATCTGTGGAGAGGTGTAGCCGACTGCTGAGCAAGGGGCTTAGCCTCCAGAATGAATAGTGCTCAGAACGGGAGGGGGCAGGGAGGGGGGCAAACAGGACTGGGACCCTGGCGGGTGCCCCTCCACAGCTCCAGTGTCCCAGCTAGCCAAGGTGGAGTGGGAGGAACGGGAAAGGAAGAATCATTTCTGAGGCTTGAGGAGGGTCAGATCTGCGACCCCAAAGGGGAATCTGGGTGGCGCTGGGATGTCCCGCAGCCCCTGGAGGGCGCAGCCGGGCCAACGGAGGCCCCCACGGGAGCTCGCCGCGGGGCTGCCCGCTCGGGGCTGGGCCGCGGCCGCCGGGCTCACCTGCATCTCGGGCGCGCCGTCCGTCCGCTGGGCTCGGTCACCAATCGCATGTCTCCCCTGCCGGGCTTCAGCCCCTGCCCAGCCCCCACCTCCGTCTCCTCCTCCTCGTCCGACACCTCCGCCCGGCAGTCCGCGCGCCCTCACGGGGATGTCTGTCCGTCTGTCTGCCCCACGCGGGTGGGAGCCGAGCTGGGGCCGGGGCAAGGGCGCGGGAGTGGGGAGGCGGGAGGCCGCGGCCCCGGCGGGCGGAGGGGCGGGCGCGATCAGAACGCGCGACGCGGACCCAGCGAGCCTGGCTCTGCGCCCCGGGCCGGCCTGGAGCCGCCGCCG